>NW_014332865.1:685530-713490 GCF_000341935.2 Cephus cinctus
GCGGGAGGGGGGGGGGAGGAAGGTGGCACCCTAAATTCATAAGTAAGTATGCGAGCGTTAAAGTAAGTACTTTGCGTAGTCTAACGGTGGCTCAGTAGTCCGAAGTAGAAGGTTACGTAATGTATGTACATGAGAATGAATTGGACTTCACAAGGAAACGTAGTGACTTTAATGGAGATTAGTTTTAGGCTAGGTTAACTTTAAGACGTTTACAATGTACAATTAATAAGGGATGAGCTTTTGGGGTATTAATGAGAGCATTGAAGGATTGGGAGTTGCGGCACTCCGGGAGAAGGGATGGATGATGGACAGGTATGATTTATGTAAAAACTACAAATTGCACAATCGGTCTCGAGCGTAGACTTTGAACAAAAGTAATAATAATAATAATATATTATAAAATGAAAAAACACGGAGACAATTAATCCTCGTTTATGCACGCTTGGGTACATAGGTGTGCTAAATCGTAATTGTAGCAATAATGTTAATTAATCGTAATAATAATAATAATAATAGTCATCATCATTATCATCATCATCGTCAACGAACATTCCCTTAGTAAATGTCTAGATGTGGGTCTTTGTGTACGCCCGAACGTACAGTAAGTGCAAAAAGTATGTGTTCTTTGTATACGATTTCGTTTATATAATAACTTTACTTCCTTTCGTTCTGGAAACAGGAGACAGGGTAGGAGATAGAAAGAGAGCGAGGGAGATAAAAAGACATAAAGAAAAATTGAGAAAATAAGAGAGAGAGAGAGAGAGAGAGAGAAAATGAAGAAAGCGAGAAAAGAGAGTGTACGTATATGTTTTATGTATTTTTTGTTTGAATCGTGTGCATAGGTGAATACGTTGGTTTTGTTTGGTGTATAGATGTACCTTGTTTCAGGTAATGCGGTTACTTCTTATACGTATAGGTTAACACGCCACAATTTCATTCATCTTGTTGTCGCTCAATCGTTATGGTTTAATCATTATCATTAATG
This sequence comes from Cephus cinctus, assembly GCF_000341935.2. NCBI lineage: Eukaryota > Metazoa > Arthropoda > Insecta > Hymenoptera > Cephidae > Cephus > Cephus cinctus. The sequence goes on from NW_014332865.1 coordinate 686,516, forward strand.
AAAATCAATCATAATCAACATACCTCGGGAGCGTCATCGTACTCATTTTTTTCATTAAATTCGCGCGCACGTGTGTCGTGTGTGTACATACATATTTTTATGTTTCCAAGTTTTTTTGGAATACTCTGCCTATTAGAACACTCCGATGAGTATGAACGGTATACCTCAAACTGTATAAATTTGCGATAGCGACGATGCGTGTAATGTAACATATGTATAATCACATATCACTGCCGTCTCTGTTTCCTGTATGTTGCTCAGCGACCGTCAATTTCTTGTATTCACATTGCGTACACTCTCTTCTCAAGCGTGTAAACTGTGCTTTTGATATTCTCAATTTTGCTAATTATCAAATTCTTTCTCATTCTGTCTCTTTTCTTTTTATTAGTTCTTCCCCCCCCTCTCTCTCTCTCTCTCTCTCTTTCTCACGCGCTAACTCGTCAATTAATAATGATGATCGTAATAGTAATTAATATATGCATTAATGAACCAGTATCGTTAGTAAATGTTTCTTACGGCTAGGTGTCTCTTAAATATACAATAATAATAATAATAATAATAATAATAATAATAATAATAATAATATATCATTTTCTTTTCCCTCTTCTTAATCAATCGTCGCGGATACGAAGGCGCAACAAGATGGCTGCGCTTCCGTTATAAAGTAGAGCACTAAGTATCCTAGGAGTCGTATTTTGCCTCGCATCTCTAAGTTTCAATATCTTTCCTCTCTCACTCTTATTCACACACTCCCTCCTTTCTCTCTCTCACTCTCTCGCCTTCATTGGGTCCATGCAAGTCCATACGTCAGCGTATGAATTCTGTGATCATGGGTGTACCTATTACCAATTGTCTGCCCTTCTCATTGTCAGTATCGTCGGGTGTACCTTAATGACGTAATTACATTTTTTTTCCATTTTAAATGATTTTTTTTTTTATCAAGTTACCTTTCTTTCATTCATGTACATACAGATGTGGGTGTGTGTGTGTGTAACGGTAGTAGGGTAATACCTAATCTGTTCCTACGCAGAATTATGCCAAGTGAAATTCATAAACTAAGCGCTCGACTCTTTGCCTAAGTGAATTTCATTTTATCTCATATATTTATATATTCTTTTTGTCATCTTTACTTCTATACTTTTTTTCTTCTCCTTATCTTTCCCTACTCTCCCTCTCTCGTCGTCTCGCGCACGCAGTCGTTTTGATTTTCATTGGGATTCGCCATTCGAGAGTGTATATTGCCTCGCTAATACACGCTGGTGCGCGTGTTATCTTTGCCTATGCTTATCTTTATTAGAAATTTTTGTGATTTTATTTATCGAGCGTGACAACGCCGACAAGAGGAGGGTAGCTGCGGTTCTTGAAATTCATACCGTTACGTTTTGCAATCTTTTTTGGCGCCGTTGCGTCGCGACACCCCAATTTTGCAAAATTTTTTTTGGCGAATATTGAATTTTTTGGAACCTCGCAGCCTGTGATAATTGGGAAAATTTCGTGATTTTTTAATTATTATTTCCTTATCATTAGGTGACAAGAGTCCGGGGGCACGGATGAAAGGACTGTCACGGAGTCACGAAAAATATTGATATCTCTGTCTGACATTGTTAGCTGAAAATTTACGACTTGGTTTTAGCCTCTTCGAACGAACGAGGCAGGAAGATCGTTAAAGATTTATTTAAATTAATGTCAGACGTATAACTAAGTATCGTTAATTACGTGACTTCTCGTTAAGCCTTATTCATTCGTGCAGTAATGCGTCGCTTGATGGACGCTTATATAATGCCGTCTTTTTATAATAGAGGAACAATACGAAATTTGATTAAATTTGGAATGCATCCTGTTTATTGGAAATGGGACAGAATCTTTGTTGCACTTTTATGATCAAAGTTCGTATCTTATCTTGATTCCTTGTTTACTCAAATTTCGCACCGATCCGCCAGGTATTGCCGAAAATGCCTTGTAAATGTGTGAGCGGGATAAGGTTCAGGACATTAGGGACTAAAGACTGTAGGATCATTCGTGATTACTATCATTTGATACTGTGACCGGAGACGTGAAGTTATCCGCACATTGAATTTTCGATAGAAGCAAAAAGAAAGAAACAAAAGTTTTCAGCGTTAAAAAGGCAGTTGTATAAACTGAGCCGAAAGTATTTTCGCATTCGCGTAGTATCTAAAAGTTTTTTTTTTTCTGATAATCTGTCTCGATAGAGTACACTGTTTACAATTACCGTTTACACCTGTCATAATTCTTTTTTTCGTATTACTTTTTCTTAATTTTTCATTTTCTCGTTAACCCGCTCGAATTCATTTCGTTTCGTCTCACTTTCGTACGTTCGCTCTCGTCTCCTCTCTCTCTCTCTCTCCCATCCCTTTCACCGCTTTACGACGATTACAATATTGTTTTAAGAGAATATAAAAAATCGTGTGGCACATTGACGGTTGGAATGTTATTTTGTTTCATTAAATTTAATAATATAGTACTTTTTTATTAATAATATACTTTATGTATGTTAATAATATATATAATATATATATATATATACCTTTTTTGTTTATTATAGTAGTTTGTCTTTTCTGCACTTATTGTTTATTCTGTGCTTGACTGCAGGTTTTGATTTGAGGGGACATTCGCCCCTTTTCTCGCGATTTTCTTTAATCCTCCAAAGATCGTATACGAATATCGTTCGACGAATGAAACGACCGTATGTAAGTCGCGGATCGTCAGGCACCGTGCAGTTACGATCGCGGCGATCCTCCGATTCGCAGAACGAACTCGACTGGAAAATTGACTACGATCATCGTCATCCCGTTTCACAGTTAAACGATGAATCGGTGCCGGTGACAATAGAAAAGAAACGTCAACCCGATCGTAGGAGCGACAACAACGATTACGACTACCGCCGTGCGATATCTCGATCGAAGTCGACAGAAGAACCATTCTGTGTTAAAATGCCGCGTGGCTAAGCGCTTCGTTCGTCACCCGCTAGATGTCGGGACGATCGCTCGAAAGTGGGGCGATCCGGTTAATTTACGTAAACATTTTGCTTTACTTAATCACTGTTGGATATGATGTAGTTTATTTAACTTTTTGTTTGGTTTGTAGATTTTTTGTTATTTACTTTTTATATCTTGTAGCATTCATGCGAGCTGTCGCCGAATTGCAATGTCTATTGTTCCTGTGTTGCTGCCGGTTGGTTTTGTGTCCGGGCGAGTATACAACCCGTGACACGGTTCGCGGTCGACCGAGCACTACGACATGAATTAACGTGCATCTTTATACATCGTTAACTGGATTTACGAGCCTCGATCGATAATTAGATCTTTGTGAATCTTCCCGAAGTACGTCGTACGATCCTCGTCGTCGCTTTGTGGAAACGCATTATCTTTTTCACTGCGCTCAAAGAACGTTATGCGATAGGTAAGCTGTATAAATATTTATATCTTTCTTTTAATACTCTCCACACGTTTCCTTAGCTATTTAACCCTGCCCAACTTCTAATACGCTATTGGTTCTTTGTGATATGCTCAGTCATTGGTCATGTTTCACATGGAAACCGTTATTTTATAACTTTAAACGTGCAAAATCTCTTTGTCCCAGGTAAACATCGATATCTCTCTTTTGTCGTTCGAGATCCAGTGTTATCCATACTTCTTTTTATCATCCTGATATAATTTCCTGCAGTTTTGTTTCCATGTTTTTATTACGTCGCGAGGACGAGGCCTTCAGCTTCGTTCCATTGCTGACGATCGTGACGTCCTCATTTTTCCGTAGAATATCTGTCATCGCGGACGAAATATTTTCGAATTATTTTTTCGCAATTCAACGTGTCGTAACTTTGGGAGAACTCGTGAAATTAATAACCTACTTCTGTAAAGATCCAGGCTCATTTTCATAGCGTCGGTCGACGGCGTCTTGTAAACTGTAAGGAAACGATTGATATCTGGAAGCTTTGTTGTAGCTGTAGAGCATACTGTATGTGTATATGCCGCGTGTGCCGTGTTGATGGGCTTTCTGTAGGTAATGCGCAGGGGGGTGACATGGCGATTTTCAGGGGGGTTCCGGTTTTCATAGTTTCTATAGTTCCCTTTCGTTAATTAGTATATTTAGTTTTGTAACGTAGAGCCTAGCCTCGCAGTAGACTCGCGATTGTATGGAAACACTGAAGTGCACGTAGAATTTATATATAATCAATTCATTATCGTTAATCGAATTTTCTCTAAAGTTTGATTTTCTAATGGATTCGAGATTCCTTTACAGATCTTAATTTTAATTTATATTATCTTTTTTTTTCCTTCACTCTGATATCCTCGAGAAATTCAACTTCAATGGATAATTCCACGCACTCGCGAGACACTCGCTTAGGATAGGCGGACAAAGTGACAGTATAGAAAACACAATACAAACAACTAAAGCGCCACTCTACGAGTACTATTAGTACTAGCGCCAATTTATCTAACACTACACAATCTAGGCTGAGCCACCGTAAACGAACTTTCTGTCAGGTTGCTCCGGCAACGCGAGTTACGAAAAAGAATTTTAACATATAAATTTACATTCGGTGAAATTATCATACGAAACATGACGATTGGTGAAATTTTGATCTCGTTTGAAATTCAGTCGGAAATCATTTGCGTAAAAGTTTTGCGTTTAATGACCTTCATTTAAGAAATTTATATAATTCTTACGTAACACCGCTGACAGAAACTTTGAAGATTCGCGGTGGCTTCCCTATGTTGCTATTCTCGCGCTCAAATCTTTCGATTTCTCGACACCAATTTGATGATACTTCGAAAAGGGCGCGATCAGGAAAACGCGTTAATTTTTATTTATACCGAATGTTTTTAGTCTAAACGAGTTTAAACTTAGAGATTAATAAGAAATGAGTAATTTTTTACTTTACTTATTCACCTCTTTTTTTATTAATTTTTTCTTTAGAGTCATTGCATGACTGATTCTTAGATACGATTTAAAGCCAATTGGAAGGTACGAAGATTTCGAGTAATATCTCACAATATAAAGTTTAAAATTTCGTTCACTTTTTAATTCGAGCATTAACGCACTCTAATCGCGTCACGTCTACCCGTTGCAAGTTTTTTTTTTTCAAATCTGTTAAAAAACGTACCTAGATCAAAAAATCAAAAGGCCAATTTTCACGTTCATCCGTGAATAAAAAAATTAAAAAAAAAAAAACCTTTTTCAATAATCATCAATGTAAAATGCAAAGTCAATTCTGTCGATAATTCTTACAAAAAGAATGCAATTTTTAACAGGGTCAGTTCTTTAAAAACGTAAGAACCAAAAACGTCTTGCTTCGGGCTGATGAAACACGAGAGTCTCGTCATCAAATTCGCGTCGGAGGTGCGTGTGTGTGTATGTGTGTTTTAATGAACGACAGGCCAGCTCTTCGTTGATCACGAAAATGCCAACATTCGAGAGTACGTGAATTCAAAATAGAATTTAAAAAGAACGGTAAACTAGCGTGTAACAGTTCGTTTTCATTTCATCATTTTATTTTTTTTTTTCCACCTTTTAACGTGTCTGTACCTAATTGCACTTATTCGACAAAACGGAACATAAAATTGAACGCAAGATGGCGGCCGGGCGGCCCTGGAACGCGGAGGTATTCTTTTTTCTTCTTCTTTACGTCTTTCATTTTTTTTTGATTTTCACTTTTATTCGTTTTATTCGCCTTTAAACTAAACGTTTGCATCTATCGTTCGTTCTGCTTCTGAGTTATAAAAACGTAACGTCAAAACTTAGGCACAATTTGGAACTGCTTAGACCATTTTTCCCAATGCACGCGTATCAAGTGAATTTTGAGAGCATCGCCATGACCATAAAAATGGAATAAAATGAAAAAAGAAAACAATCCGATAATTAATTGTCACTTGTATCAATATTTAAAAAATGATGAGAAAAATAAAAAAAAACACAACTCATAATTATGTATATTATGAGAAAATAATTGTCAAATTTTTTTAAAAATTAAAAACTTATATCAGAATAATGAAAATAGTAATAAATGGTCCCAAAATTCAACAAGACATTCATGCGACATACTTGAACCATACCAAACATGACGATATTGTGAGGTAGCTGACATTGAGCCGTTTCAGGGCCAATCGGACCAAATTTTCCAGTTTTTGAGAATGCGCCGCCGCGTCGCATTGAATTTTCTATTATACTATATATCGTAACGGCACAGTCGTTCCCGCGGTAAATTTTTTTTTTTTTAGTTCATTCGATCATTAGACGAACGTGGGTCTGACATTGTTCAACGAAAAAAAAAAAGAATTTCAATCGAAAAACGACAGTGTGATAAAGAAAAAAATAAATTCCGACGAAAAGTGATTTTTTGAGGAAAGTTCATGACCCACCGGAACTCACTATTGGTATCATCGAAAACAGGAATCTATCGGCCCGACTTTTCAAGCAATGCCCGCCATCTTGGTCCCGTCCGACCACCTGTGTGGATCCCGTCTCGTAATCGTTTAATTATTTTTCTTTTTTTTTCTTTTAATATATATCATAATTACAATATTATCGTAATCTTATACATATACACTAGCTGGTTACAATATTTTGTGAAAAATATACATCAAAATTTTGTTACTTTTTTACATCACAGATATTTTAATATAATATATCTTCATTTAATCTTAAAAATTTTTTCCCCTTTTTTTCAACTAATTCATTTTACCGGATCATTAGCGCATCGCTCGCCACGTAGGGGGAGACGGTTTTTTCTTTTCCGGAAATAAGGATAATTTAATATCACGCGAAAGCGTAAGAATTTTCGCCCGTGTCTCACGGCCCGTCGATTGTAATCGATGAAATTAGTCTAACTTCCCTTTCAAAAGCCATGCTCTTCTCCTTCTTTATTCTATTTAATCTATCCACCCACTACATACACTTCCAGTAACCCGTTTTCGTATTTTCATGCTTACGAATGTTTCCGTATCCGTTGGGAATATGTCAGATTATATAACAATAATCGTTTGTCCAAAATGAACAAAAGCAGTAAAAGAAAAATTGTTTGATAAAAGTATTCCATTAATTTGTCATTGGTGAACACCGGATTAATTTCGCGCTCCAATCAATAGGAACCCATGCTTTTTGATAATAATCGAGGAAGCCCGTAAGCTTGTAGTTTGTTTAAAAATTTACGAGTCACGCGAAGTTACGTCGAATCATCTATAGAGTTTTGTGTTACAAATTTTTACAATACACAAAAGTCTGTTCCCGTACTGGGGATATGATTTACACGCACCTTTCGTACAATCGTTATCATTGTTCCTCATAAACAAAGTACCAGATGCACTTAGCACAAAATACACAGGAACTATCATGCTCCCATATGACTTTCTCTGATCAAATTATCAATAAAAATTGAACGTCACTCCAGAAGGAGATGGACGTTTTTTCTTAACTTCCGCCTCCCCCCCCGTGTACCGGAAGTGGACGATGTCCGAACACTCTTTCATCTCACTGATTCCGCCAGATCAATTTCCCTTATCGAACACATCCGCAAGCTATCAGTTCTCGCCAAGACTCTCTGCCTACGGTCGCACGCTTTTTTTTTGGAAACTATAAGTTACAAAAAAAATAAAATACTTAAAAAAGACAATTTTTAAGCAATTAAAAATATTCAATATCTATAATTACAATTTAATAATGAAAATTTAATTTTCGTAAAAAAGAGATAACAGTTTACTTGAATAAACAAAAAAATTGTCGCGTAATTCAATTTTGAAAAATTCATTAAAAAATGCTATTAAATCCCAAAGCATGCAACGAGGTCAAGTTCAATATTGAATACCAAAAATGCATTACGAGCCTACTCGAGTATAGTTGTGTAGGCATGTGAGAGTCCTGGACTCTCGCGTTCGCGCTAACCACCATATTTCCACGTAGACAGACGATACCGCGACCATAAACGTACTAAATTTGAATTTGTTAGACATCGCAATATCGTACCTATTCATATCGTATAGTGTGGTATCGTATCTGGTGTTATAACGTGGAGCCGTATAACATTTCATACGATTCGAATCTTTTAAGCGCAACCGCGCATGCGCACGGCAGTCCCGCGTGAAAGGGAAACCGAAAAAAAAAGAGAATTGAGAAATCGTTTTTTTTTCTCGTATCCCCCATTATTTTTTTTAACTTTTCGTTTTTTTTCCCCGGAAAATAAAAACTCGTCGCAGAGGTCGAGCGTCACGGATCCCACCTTAATTGCATTAGATTGCACCGATCATCGCGTAATGAGTAATAATAATAATGACAACGTTAACGATAATCATAGCGTTAATACATCCTCCGTAGAATAATATAATGTTTCACATCTAACGATACATTTTTTTTAAAGGGCTCGTTTTTTTTCATCCTTTTCTTTTCGATAGGGGATGGGTATACGAGTGAGAAAAATTTTCGTTTTTTTCTCTTCCAGGTAATTCTAGAATCTCGTAGTGGTCGGTGTGTGTGTTTCTTGTGTGTATCGTGAGTGATTAATTGGGGATGGGACGATGGCGTCAAGGGGCAAGATACGGAGACTGCATATAGGTGTAAAGGTACTTCCTATTCCTTGCGTTATGTTTGGTGAACATTGAGAATGAAGAGTTTTTTCAAGGTATTTTAAGAAGTTAAGATTACACCGAATTACGTGTTTTGCTCATTAAACTCGTTTAAATTACGTTTACACACAATCATGATTAGTGCTTTTTTTTTGCGTTTCAGTTAACCCTAGAGACCTTAACGTTTTACACTCAATAACTTGCATTTTTTTTTTTTCATGGTTTAAATACGTAAATTTAGTTTTTAGTTCCAAAACACCGAGAGAGTAGCCTTGCTTATATGGTTTTTTCGTATTATAATTTTTTTATAAGGAATTTTTTTTTAACACCGAACATACATGCCTTACGTTATGTACAGCCTAGAGTTTCAGTCGTATAAGAGTCATGATGCGTGCGTGGTTTTTGAATGTGTAAAAAAAAGCCAGGTCTTTTTTCCCTCCAATTTTTTTTTCATTTCTCCCCCCCTTTTTTCGTACTCTTACTTCCATTGCCAACGCATAAATATTTATCGAATATTTTTTGCCTATTAATTATCTTTCCCTTCCCGCATTATCGATCGATCGTCGATCATCGATCGTTCGTCGATCGACATCATATTTTGGTCCAACGGAAATGTAACAACGTTTCAGCCTTTAATTCGTAACTCGAACGCGCGTCTGTCGACAATAGGGATTTTTGATCTGAATATGTCCTCGGAACATATTTATGGAAATTGGGCGGTTTTACGTGCAGCGTGGTTGTGTTGTGGGTATATAGTAAAGTACCGATGAAAAATCGTTTTTTTTTTCAATTTTATGTCTTATTTCTTATATGAATAATTTTCCGGTTATCGGGAGGACAGGGATAAACCTAATAGAAATGCAACGAAATTCGGGCGATCGAACGCATTTTTCGTTCGTTGCGCAACGGATGGCCGCGCGCGATATGATTGCATGCTCGTCGCACGATTTTTCTGGATTTTTTTACATTTCGAAAAAAAATCATTCAACCCGTGCGTTTGGTCTTTAAGAACTTTACGAAAGTCCCAAGGACTACGGTTGATATTTTAGAAAATTTTACTCCATAAAAATCGTACGTATTCGAATATGCCCAAATATTGCGCGCGGACGTCATGCTCGTGCATCACGCGAAAAGGCTGATCTCGGGCGACCTCGCACGTGGCCAACCCCGTGGAATTTGCAATTCCTAAAAATCTAAAAAGAGTTCAACTCCAAACGATTCCGTCTCTCTCCTCGCTTTCAGTTCCTTCTGCGTACAAACGTCGCGACAAAAGCAAGTCCCGATATCGGGCCTCTCTTCTGTCTTGTTAAACGTCTTGCGGCTCATCAACGATTACGAGAAATCGCGTAACGCTCACTGTAAAGATATATTGACGATTTATGTAAATTTTCAATCATATTCAAAATTCAACCATCGATCGTATCAGCGATCATACGAAATTTCTCGTTACCGTCTATACGGTACCACAATCCGATGTGAAAATATCTATCAGTCCCTCCAGAACGCTAAGCTCCTTTTTTTTTTTTTTTTTAATATTTTCGCTATTGGTAGAAAATTCGCAGTCATATCAAAAAGAGTTTTTTTTTCAGATTTCATTTAAATCGTCTTTTATTACGCGTAAGAAACTGTTCAGAAGAGACCCGAATCGAGAGCGCGCATTTTGTTATAATTTCATTATATACTTTTTTCTTCTTCTCCTTCTAACTCCCGTTCCTAAGCTTCTCTTGGATCCTGTCATATTCTCGCTTCTTCGTCTTTTTTCTTTTTTTTTTTTTTTTTTTTTTTTTTTTTTTTTTTTTTTTTTTTTTTTTTTTTTTTTTCGCTTTTTGTCCACAGCGCGACACTGTGAAGTCCCGTAGATTCGCGCGATCTGCGCCAACGACCGTTCGTCGCGACGACGTAGACACCTTGGTGCGTTTACACGGGCATTTGACCAATGTAATATTTTTTTCATACTCGTTTTCGAAAAATTAAAAAAATGTTTTCATTGCTTTTTGAAAAACAAACTATTCGCATTTGTTTTTAAGAATTCGTTTTTTTTTTTTTTTTTTTTTTTTTTTTTTTTTTTTTTTTTTTTTTTTTTTTTTTTTTTTTCTTTATCAAATACTTCGAAACAGTTGTTAATCAGTCGCGGTGTTACCAGCGGACATTCTTCAAAATCATTGATATCGCGACAAGGAGACTTCGACGTAGCGACGAAAACTCGCCATGCAATAATCTGGCTACGTAAATGTGGGACACGCGTTAATCGCAACGCCGGCCTGAAAACTGAGTTAGAGAATATTGTCGCCTTGTGAAAACGCCTCGCGCGCCAAACAAAAGTCTTGGCTCGTTCTCGTCACATTTGTAATGACCAAAAATATATGTATATATATATTATTCTTATATAATATGTCGCTCCTTACAAGTTAAGTAATGTTAATAGTAAGTATATTAGGTAGTTTTACATCGATAGAGAAAAAATACGTTGTGTTATTTTTTTTCATATCTGCCCCTTTTTTTTCATTATTTTCATAGTACGGTGAGTACGTTGCGCGTCTCCATTTTTATTTTTTTTTTTTTTAATACGCGCGTACCACGTGTGAGTACGTGTGTTAGGTAGATATCTACTACGAACATACGCCGGACTGCGATGGATGTGATAAGTGTTATGTAGGGTGTTTCTAGTGTTTCATCGTTTTTCCATATATATATATATATATTTTTGCGGTATAGGAGGTAAATGCGGATGTGTCACGATGTGGAAATGCGCGTGTAGTGTAATTACGTGGATCGTCGAATATGTCTTACTGTAAAATTGGTATTCAGATGGATGCGTGGCTCGTGACGAGCGTTTCGCGTCTGGTTGTTTTTCATTTTCGTGTCGTAATATGTTTTAATACACATATTTAATATTTTTTTTTTTAAATCGCCATAGTCGAAAAAGTCGTTACCGCGCACGTGCGACTGCGCAGAGACTCTAGTCTCGCGCGCGTCTCCTACGGTTGCACGGTGACGTTGCATTTACTGGTGGATTCGCAGTGATATCATTTTTCTTGTTGTTATTGTTTACGGTCAGTGGTGTAGTGTTCGCAAAATTTGTTGCAGACTGGTATCTCCCTTATCCTCACGACGGTGAAGACAAGGGATTCTTTATACTAGGCATTGGGTACCACAACGTGAACAAGGATCCATTGTGATGTTAAAGCGGAATAAAATTGTATATTGTGTAAATACTGTTGTGACTGTATTTGAAAGTCTTGTTGAAACGATATATGTATTTATGCGCATAGCAAAACTCATTGGGATCCTTGTTCATAATTCTTGTAACCGAAAGGAACGGACAAGGCGGACTTTTGTAGGTTTATGCGAATGATTGGATATGGATATTGGGATGGTTACTGTATCGTTACTGTAACTGTATACTTTACGAGAAGATACTGACTTCGTCTACTGCTCTACGGAGTCTTCCATGCTGAGCACAGCGCCGCGATCTTGTGGCTGCTGGCTGTTCTGCGACTGCTCACCGGACCTGCTTGTTCCGGTGTTGTAGCCCCTCTGCAATTGCACCACCAGGCCACTCATGGCCGAGTAATCCTTTTGCTGTTGTTGCTGCTGCTGCTGCTGCTGTTGTCGTTGTTGCTGTTGCTGCGGCTGCTGAGTCTTCTGGCTCGAATGATCTACTATAAGCTTACTATCACAGGCACTTTTTTTGTCAGTTGATACGGCATAGAGGTTGTGTAAGTCCGGGTAGTGATTCAGCTGTTGCTGCAAGGTCAAAGTCTTTCTTTCCCGATCCCGGTCCTCCTGACCGTTATGGACCTCACGTTCCCGGCTACTACGGTCGATCCTCAAGGAATCCCTCGTTTCCTCGTCCCTGCTTCCTGCTCTGGAGACCGAGAGTGGCGTGGGCGGTGAGGTTAGACGATCACTTCCATCGTCGGCGCGCCCACGTTCCGAGGGTGACGGGCTGAGATCGACTGTGGGTACCCTCTCGGGTCTCTCGGGGAGAACTCGACCGGGTGTCCGATAGCTCTCGTCCTCGCTGCTATCCTGAGGCATCCTGGGTAGCGGTGTCCTCCTGGAGTTACGGCAGAGCTGATCTATCAAGGCCTTGCTGCTCATGGCCTCGGGGTGGTGTGGTTGCTGAGGTTGCTGTTGCTGCTGCTGCTGCTGCTGCTGTTGTTGCTGCTGTTGATTTCTGGCTTCGGTGATAGCTCGCTGGTCCCGGGGTATTCCCGTCTCGAGACTGGACCTGATCAGGTTGTCCAGGAAACTACCATTAGCTCCCGTTCCGTCATACAGGCTCTCTGCTATCTCGCGTGTTGATTTCCCCATACCAGAACCTCGTTGGTTCGACGTTCCCGGTTCCGCAGCCACGTTCATCCCTTCCCTATCCCTCTGTTGCTGTACTATCGCGTTCCTCTGCTGCTCCTGCAGACCGCGCATCCTCTGCGTCGCGAAGTACTGTTCCGGTAGCATAGTCGGGACATTCGGTGCACCGGTCATAAATGGCGAGCCTATGAAAGGCGTTGGGCCCCAGAAGTTGAAGGGATGAGCGAACGGTAGGTGAGGCATACCATCCATGAAGGGTGGCATTTTAAGGCCGTTTGGCCCTGGTATAGGTCCTGGAGGTGTGAATGGCTTCTGAGGCTTGAGCTGAGGCTTCTTATCGGGTCCGGCTTGCCTCATAGCCGCTGCGGTTGCTGCCTCCTTGGCTTTATCGTCCGGTTGTTTCTGGTCCCTGAAGGGAACACAAATAGAAGTTCAATTTGCTTCAGATATAAAAATATTTTCAATATGAAAAACAATCTTTCATTAAACCCAATCGTGACAACTCACCTCTTTCGCGGTCTCATTAAATGTCTTTCCTTGACTTTGTACTCCAAAGTGGAATGTGGTACTCCATAATAACTTCCCGCACGATGAACACTCATTTCACCGCGCTGAACAGCTCGCACAGCCTCAACGAGACTGTCGCGATCGTAATTCCGATACTTGCCACGTTTCGGCCTTGTGCCTTTGCCACCAGTCCCGGGTTTCGGTTTGTTATCCTGAGTTGGTTTCGGTGGTTGTGACTGAGGTGGTTGAGGAGGCGTGTACCTTCCTCTTTTGAAGGGATTCGGGTCGACCATCATAGGCGTCTGCACGACACCCTGCGACAGGCCTCCCTGACCTTCCTGGAATTTAACGCTAATACTTTTAGCAATGACGTCCCGGAAGTTCACCCCGACACCCTTGCCCACCAGGGAATTCGTGGGACTGCTAGTGCCGGAATAGGCGGGACTGACGCGCTCCAGGAGACCTGGACTTCCGGCGGCGCTGCTAGCGGTCGCGGCGAAGCTCTGCGCGAACGCCGCTGAGGTTGGCTCCCCGTTTTTGCTCGATCCCGGCGTACTTGCCGGTTTGTAGGACGGAATTTTCAGTATCGCTCTACTTTGAGCACTGTCGCTCGCCTCTTCTTCTATACTGGGATTAAAATCATCGTTCGTGATGGGTCTGCGCACTTGCTGTGCCTGTTGGTGCGTCACTTGTGATTGCGTTTGCTGCTGGGACTGTTGCTGCGAATGGACCTGGCTCTGTGGATGATGCTGATCGCCATTCACATCCTTATTCAATTTCTTATCCTCGCTCATGAGCCTTCGCATCACTTCGGGGATCCTATAGTCCTGCGTTTCCATACCTCCTGCAAGAAAATTCCATTCTATATTATTCACAGGAAATACACTAGAAACGCATAAAATTGTAATTATTCTAAGGTCGTCTTAAGCACGAAGAAAAATTGTATCGAAAATAAGAAATCGTTGGGTCGTATGGCTATTTAGGCTTTTATCGATTCGAGAATACCTAGAAGACTCTTCGTCTCCTTCCTTACCCTTCCATTGTGCATTATCTAACGTGCAGACCTTAAAACAATTCTCTAGTATTAAATACATGCTGGTTCTCTCACCTTTGAAAGGTCCTGCAACTGCCAGCATCTTCTGAATGTATGGACCGATATTTGCGTGTTCGAATCCCGGCCACTCGGTACCCGTTTCCTGGCCACGCTGCAGCAACGTCCTCAGGGAATCGCCACCGCTACCCTCCAGGGCTGAGAACCTCACAAGGTCCTCTAACGACAGTAGGGGCTTCAGTAACGCCTTCTCAACTTCCTTCTCCTCTTCCGCCCCAGAGAGCTCCTTATCGTCCACCTGTTAAAAATTGTGTTTCTAGCGTTTTCTGCACATCCTATCCCATCCAGGGGTATCGAATGAATTGCCTGTCCTGCGGACGATTTCGACTGACTCTACCTCTTCTTTATCAAAGACTTTTTTACAACAAAAATCAAATATCACAAATACTTGAGAGACTGATATGCTAATTAATATCTCGGTTTATGATAATTCATTAACAATATTTTTATCGATTCAAGGATTTTCCTTCTGTGCTGGGACTACATTAACACAGAGCATGTTATTCTGGAGGAATGTTGGAGTAATTTCAAGTGTAGTTTTATTGGGTCGGTATGGACTTAGGATGAAGGATGGGGGAGAGGACAAGGTATGAACAGTTGCTGGCAATAATTGATGGAATGATAATCGTGTATGTATTTAAGTGTTTCTATTGAATGCAGTGCGAATTAAGCAACATGCCGGGAAAATGCTAAGAACAATGAAATTTATTTGCATAAAATCAAGGTTCTGAAAACATTTATAAGCTCCAAAGAATTACGAAAAATGGAGAGAACAAGCGATCAGGCGTGTATAAAATATTCTGGTATTTAATGAATTAGACATTTTTCAGTATGGCAAACAAAATGTTAACAGCGTGTAGTGACCTACTGTTGGACAAGGATTTAGATATTTTTCTACGAAGTTTAAGCCGCATGCATCGATCAAGCGCGAAGCAAGATTTTTGCCAAATTGCGGATATTCCTTAGTCACATTTTTTTTTTCTACAATAATTTCAAATTCATTCAAAAGAAATCAAAATCGCTATACAACCAATTACACGCCGCAAATAATATAAAAGTACAGGACCGAGTCAACTGTACGTGCAGTTCCTAAAAGGGCTTGGATATTTCACAGGAGACAATAAAGTAAATGGATAATATATTAAGGAGACGTGAAACCAAAAGATTTTTTTGAAGTACGAGAAGAAATATTCCAACCTGCTAACGATATTAATTTCTAACTTGCAGCAGCTAGTATCGAACTACACATAAATAGTTATGGGTCAAGCCAATTAGAAGATAAGAAATAAAAAGATAAAATCAACAAACGCGCATTTCACACAGAGGCACGTTTTGAGGATGTTTCGAAATTCCAATGAAGAACGAAGGCACAGGCTGTCCGGAACGAAAGGTTTGCGTAAGAGTACGAAATCCAAGAATAAAGCTTTTTCATTTGTTCACTCTTCCCAAAACTTACCTCGAGTCTTGCAACGTCACGGGCGTCAAGTGGCCGATTGTTAAACTACAAATAGTGATAATACAAAAGTTAAACAGCCCATGCAAAAGACACAGGACACTACTGAGCGTCACGGCAATACAAGAATCGTGTAGACCATTGTTTACATAACACGGGATAATTGCGCGCATCTTTATGAATAATTCCGATGAAAGATATTTATTAAACAACTGATCCACATTGACAGATAATGATAATAAAAGAAATGTTTTACCCTGACTCAGTAATAAAATTAGACTCTGTAGTCGAAGCTAAAGCAAAGAAAATCCATTATAGATTGGACGCGGTACGATATGCTTGTACTTTAAAGATTGTGGAATACGAGGAAAAAGCAAATACATTTTATAGCCTAAGGACGTTTTACAATACACGAAATTAATACGAGTCTACATGAGTTCTTTGTTCGCCATGCCAGAGGTATGTTTTGGGGAAGCTTCATTCGTTCTTCCTAACCAAAACCACACTTAGATATGAAAGGATGACGGATTAATCACGGCAGATAAGAAAACCGAATGGACGCTTCTCTCTTCGCGGTTTCCGAATATTTAACACTCGATAAGAATCGAGTGAACGCGAGCGAGCACAAAATAAAAAGTTTACGCATAATGAGAAAACGGCAAGACCTAAGAAAGTAAGTAGACAACGAAGAAGAGGAATACGTATAACGATAAAGGCTAAGAAGAGAGTCGGATAGAAAATTTTTAAAAGTGACAACGAAAAAAAAAACGATGTATGTAAAAAGAAAGAATACGAAGAAAAAAAGGTAAAAAAACAAAACACTTGAACGCGCACGAGAATTTTCTTTTTTTCTCGCATTGTCTTCTCTTTTCTTATTTTCTTTTCAACCCTCCTCCATTGCTCAATCATCTTGATCCTACACCTTTTTTGTTCCCTTCTAAACACTTATTCTGACCTAGTGCTCCTGAGTCACGTTTGCTCGTATGTTCACTCGTTCGTCCCCAAAACCTACCTCATCCACTTGCGGGGGCGGACTGGTTGCGGAGGCGTTTTGGGTTGTATTTGGTGTGGCTGGGACGCCAGGCTCGTGAGGGTGTGAATGGGTGCTAGTCAGGGAGGCGTCCCTTTCGCGTTCCATCGCGAGCTTGTAGACCTTGTTCCTCAGAGTGCTCCTAGGTATCCCGTAAATAACTGCAGCCCTGCGAGTGCCCAGCTTGCCGCTTTGAATGTCCCTGAGGGCGGCTTGCAGTTCCTCCTCGGTGTAGGTCCTACGGCCACCAGCAGCACCCACCACGGGGACCCCGCCAACTCCGGCCGGACCGGTCAGCCGTGGTTTCGCACGGTAGCACGAGCTAAAAGGAACATTACTTTATTAAGAGAACCCACATTGATCATTGACCCTTGATCCTTTAAATCCTACAATGGCCTCACTCTTGTTAAAAGTATGAAAGCTAACCTCAATTCTAAAATTTTTTAAAATCATAACTCATGGTATCCTCACTTTTTTTCGTCAATCGTAATTATACCCCATTTCTGTCTTTTTATATTTGATATGCATGCAGCACAGAATGCGGTATTTTACTGCCAAAATTTACCGTCGTTCTCTCGACTCTAAAGAATCATCTTTATAAGGCCACGCATTCAAGCTGAGGTCAATGAACTTGTCCAGCCAGAATATACAGATAAAAAAGTACCTCGTACGTGGCGCAGATTAGGCATGCCGTTGTGCCGTGTGTAATCGCGAGTTCACAAAGTTATCTGCAGAGTCTTTTGTTCAGTGAATTCGTACCTACCAACACCTACCTACCTAATCACGTCTTACATGCTGATAGTAAATTAATTGAACCGAGTCGATAACTTTTACTACTCTTTAATATCGACTATGATTGTCTAACTCATGCGCATATCTGTACTACAGTGGAAAGTGATACTCTCAGTGCATTCCTTAACAATACTTTTTCTTCAAGTAAAACGATATACCCATAATCTGTCTCTGCGTAATCTAAAATGATTACCAAATACTTAAGAAATCACGTTTGTCCCAAGGAGTCACCTACGTTATTTACAAATATGTCTTACGAATCGTGCTCAGACATCCGCTGGTTCAACTGATTACCCAAGAGAGAAGAGTCAAGGGAGAAACATATAATTGTTAAAAAAAAAAAAAAAAAGAATTTATAAATCTAGAAACCCTTTAACAAAAAAAAAAAGATCATATCTGTAAATACTTGTATGCAGTTCTAAGAGTTCTATAATGATTTTCTTATTCTACGCGTACAGATACTACGGCCGCGTTGTTTGGACTCCGGAAAATGCATCGGATTCCTATATGCACCGTGAATTTCGACCCGCGACTCCGTTTCGTCGCTCGTTATCTTATCGTATTTAATTGTGAGAGGCGCATGCGTCGCGATGCACACATCGCTCGCGGCACACGGGGACCGGGGACCGGGGACCGGGGACCAGGGCACTTCGAGGCTTCGATGTGTCGGAGGTGCAGATTACGCCGAACTAATAATAGACCACGATAAAAATTTGACGCGCAAAATGTTCTGCGGAGGGAAACAGCGAAAACACGAGGGCAACGTTCGACATTACTTGTTTAATGCGAAGGAGACATTCACGTTACTCTCGATCGTGTCTTAAATGCATACGGTGTACAATAATATAATACGTATGTAGACGCAAGTGTGGACACACCGTTACGATAAGAACCCGCGGATTAGAGGAGAACGACACTCGGTGACGAAATGCGCTGATATCGTCAGCAGTAATTTTGAAATCGAGGAAAACAAGACGGGTATTTTGCGGACGCGGTTTTTCTTTGATTCTACGAAATACCTTTGTACGTTGAAATTTTATATTTAATTGCGTCGCGGTTGACGGTCCTTGGGAGCGGTAAAATTCTGATAAGGGCGTAAAGCTGATTTTGTTGTTTTCCTTAAGATTTAAAAACGTTTTACGAGATACGGTGACCAATCAGCGATGGAAAATGTGAATCGGCAGAAAAATTCCTCTCGATAATTCGCCCGTTGCGAGGTGAACGTTATCTTTTGGAAAATACATGGCGCTCTAGTCTAGCGTTGCGATAACTCCTTCTTGATAGTTCAAGTGCACCGAAATGCATTCTGCACTTATTGATCGGGAGCATCCATTGCTACGATGCGAGAATTTTCTATCACGCATTGGCTGAGTAATGCGGACAATTAGGGATTGCTTGGAAAACCAATATTAAGTATTAATAATCATACGACAGTTTTGACTCATAGAGAGGTTGATTAACGATATCGTTATCGAAGCATTTCAATTCCGTTAATAATGTCTTCCGATAGTCACGCATTTTTCTTTTACGCTTTCACCTCCTCTCAATCATTTCTATCGATTGGAAATTAACTATTGCACTTGCATACCCAAGTGAAAATTACTATGACTGACTATGATATTTGTACTCTCTTTCCGTCCGTTATTTCGATTGAAACCTACTGTTGACGCAACTTATTTTCCTAAAGAGAAATTCTTCCCGCCACCACCAGGAACTTTTACTCACTTGAAGATGCTCTTGGGATCGATGCCTGCCGGCATCCTGAGAGGTATTTTTTGTTGTTCCAATAGGGATATGTTGTTGTCCTGCAAAGATAAATAATTAATAGAAATTAATCCTAAGACATGAAACAGTAAATTGGATCAGAACGATGCCGAGGAATATTAACATTTTTTTCTAAAATTACCTGAGAGTTTTTAGGTTTAGCCGAGAGGTCGAGAGGCTGATCAACTGCCGGGGCACTTTCTTGATGTGTCGGGATACCCACGAGGGGTGCTTCCCTCGGGGGTAGACACCATTGAGGCAGTAAGGTGGGGTAGGTGCCGCTAAGGGCTGCTGCCACCACGGATGCTGCCATGGGGTCGACTTGGACCGACATCGGGGACTCGGCCGATCGTGAACTGCTGCTACTGTCACTCTGAGGGCTCTGAAGTATGAGAAAGTGCAAGCGAAAGATTAAAAAAAAAAGAAAAAAAAAAAATCTTCCTGCTCGTTAATTCATCCAGATTCCAGAAAGAAGCCACGATCAACCAACTCTAGAGAAAATTGTGAATGAATAGAAATAAGATTCCCGGATTGAGAAGTATATAAAAATCCAATTGACGAATGTCTCTGAAGATAGTTGAGCAAGCATTGGTAACCAATGACGATCCAAGTAAGAGATTGTATCATCAATAAGAATTAAAGCATGACGATCTATGAATGATTCACAGAGGAGATCAAAGTCAAGGGGATAGATGCGGCATTTTCTACGATGAACTCACAAGGGGCGGCTGGTCGTCGTGTGGCAGCTTGCCATCGAGACAGAAGTAACATTTGTCCAGGGGTTTCCAATCCTCGGGTGGCGGACTCGCTCGTCTGCTTCCGAGGAATGGTACCGCGCCGACGATGCTCTCCGGCGTGTTGACCACCTCCTTGGGCCCTGACCCGCTCACTTCCGTCTCTCCTGTCACTAAACAGACTGCAGAGCTCGGTGCCTCCTGGAGCTCCTCCTCCTTCTTCACCCTCAGTAAGCCCTGCGTCGCGGGTGTCCGCTCCAACGCGAGCTTCTCTATCCGTT
This sequence comes from Cephus cinctus, assembly GCF_000341935.2. NCBI lineage: Eukaryota > Metazoa > Arthropoda > Insecta > Hymenoptera > Cephidae > Cephus > Cephus cinctus. Next base: position 707,078 of record NW_014332865.1, read on the forward strand.
CCTGATGACCGGAAGAAGAATAAAATTAGTATTAAGAAAAAGATAATTAATTAAATCAGTCCTTGCTAGTCAATTATAACGACCTTGGTCCCTTCCGTGTCCGCGACGTTGACCGGATCCCTCTCTTGGGATGGATGACGGTCCACCTCCCTCAGAGGGCTGACCGATCGGTCCGCGTCCTCGGCGAGCTTGAGCTTCTTCTCCTCCTCCTCGTCGTCGTCCTCCTCCAGGACCTGGTCCCGTGTCACCTCCGCAGCCTCGAGCTCGACCTCGACCTTGATCTCCTCCGACCTGAGACGCCGTGGCTCCTCGTCGACGTGATTCGGAAGCCGCGGCTCTTGCTTCACCGTCAGCGGCCCCGATATCTGACGGTGACCTTGGTTCGAGCCGGGGGGGTTGCACGAGGACGCCGGGTAGAGCCGGTGAGGTTGCGTTGCTGATTCGCTCCGAGTGCTGCTGTACAGGGTGTCCTGGTATTGCTTCCATCTCCTACGGCCCATCAACTCTTCCGCTACCCGTTCCAAACCTGCGACACCACCGCAACTACATCAAACAATGATGAGCGCTCTCCGACTCTTATTGCCCCCTCCTGCCCTGCTCCTACTACTTATCATTATACTCGACACTGTATATTCTATATTACTCCCGTGCAATAAAGGGTCCATCGAATGAAACTCTTTCTATATGATACGGCTGATTTCGATTAGATGCCAGAAATAGGGAATAAGGCTGAGCATTCATAGAGACTCAATTGACTCAAACAGCACTCAGTCAGAAATGATGGATCTCAGATATTATTAGAGGTCAGAGGGTACGACTATCTTCTACCTTCAGATTCATAAGGTGCACGCGCACAATGCAGTATACGTTGGAAACCATTTCGCGGAGCTCCAAAGTCTATTGATAAAGCATATCACAGTTAAGGTAGTGAAGTTTTCGTTATCGTAATTTTGTCTTTCGATTAGACCTTCTGATAGGTGTTATATGTACACTCCCAAGAGCGTGATCCATGATAAGTTTAATGTATGTGAGTCAAAGGATAGTTAGACCACTTTTGTTTTTATTCATTTCGACAGGAAATTTCTCTTATCAGTAAGGCCTTGGACTACGAAACGTTACTACGAAATAGTTGCCAGTTACAGGCAAGAGACTCTAACGGAAATGCGGTTTTCACGATATACCGCGTGTCTCGGTTGTACACATTTGTAAATGACCAAATGGAAGCCACTCGGTACACGAAGGATTTGAACAACAAAATGTATGATATCTGTAAGATCGAAATATTTCTTTTTATACAAGATAATAAATTACGACGAATTACAAATTTCCACGCAAACACAATTTTGCTGATAAAGTGCACATGTTTCAGGTGAGTGTATTAACTGGATCTTTCGAATCGCTAGAAAAATTTACAGTCCTAACGAAATGCATGTAACTGTATAACGCTCAATATTTTCAGAGTGCCGCACCTATTCGCCAAGTGCATCATAATTCGTTACGTTTCATTTTCGAGTGTTCTGGGTGTAGTCGGCGATAATGCAACTTTTTCTCATCCTTATCTAAAGACCGAACAGTTGACTCTTATCGAAGCAGCATGGCGCGTTGCCACGAGTTCCCATTCTAAAATCGAGCCTGACGTTTTCTCTATTTATTTCAAATATTCTTAGTAAAAAAATTCTTGGAAAAGAAAAAAATCATTTCACCGTGCAAATCCTGTCGACGCAGAATTTTTAAAATTTCTTGACAATAATAACAAAAAATCCTAATTGAACAATTTGAAAAAATTTATCTCAATTTGCTCCCAGTCTATTGCTTTTTATTCTCTCTTTAAATCCTTCACACTTAGACAGATATAAATTGGATCTGTAATTAATCGAATCCCTATATTAAATCTAGTACTCCAGGCAAATTCACTGAAAATCACGAAGATAGAGCTTCTTTGGAGTACCATTACTTTTCGGAGACTTTAATTAATTAAGTTTATAATACGAATGATCAAATTTCACTTGTCGTAAAATTTATTGAAAAATTGTCAAACTCACGAAAAGAATGATCGTCCGTTTTCAGTACCATCCTCATTCACATCTGTCATCCGTCCACGAGGTTCGACCAGTGCGTATCACGTACAGTGGATTCCATCGGCGATTTTACCGGACGATTCAATATTTTCAATTACCGCGTGAATAAGGCAATCAGTCACTCTGCGAACACCCGGTACGAAGGCACGCGCCCACTAGTCACGCCACTGTACGCACCCGAGTAATTTTTCATAGTACGACCATGCTTCATTTCATCCTGAATTGATTTTGTTGTTCAAACAACAACGGACAGTCCAGTCATTATTGATATCGAAGCGTTTCTAGAAAACTAATCCATTTAATCGATTTCGCAGTGTATGCAATTCGTAAAAATAAATTTTGAAAAAACTAGTCACGTTGGTACTAATAATTAATCGACGTATTCATTTAGCCTTTAGATTCATTCTTAAACGCATTAATTATAGCAAAGATATAATATATTTTTTTAAATGCAACCCGTTAATTTTTTCAATTCGACAAAACCGTCGTCTCGCAATACAGCTAACCTATTTAGTGCGCTCGTTGCGCCATTTGCTAGCTGCGCCTAACGTCCTTGAAATATGTCACGAGTTCTCACGAAATTGGTATACCTAGGTCTACAGGGTGTCTCGCCGAAAGTGCACACTTCGATTATCTCCGTTACTAATGAAGATACGGGAAAAAGTTTCAGACACAAGTTGTATGGTTTTAAGGGGATCGATTTTGCATCCGATTTTTAAAATATTTATTTGATTTTGCGATGCAGCAGGTTTCATGTTTTTTTTTTTTTTTTAATGGAACATTATTTTCTGTTGCGATAAGAAAATGTAGCTCGTATTTTTACGTTACGTTTTAACGTTTTAATACCTTGCAGACTAAAATCAATCCAGCCATTTCCAAGTTATTGAGAAGCGAATTTATTGAACAATCTTCGATTGCCAAATTAAGCGTGCGAATCCTAAATTCTCTAGCGGTGCTGCCAACCGAAGATTGTTCAATAAATTCACTTCTCAATAACTTGGAAATGGCTGGATGGATTTTAGTCTGAAAGCGCATAAAACGTTAAAAAAAAAACACGCTACATTTTCTTATACCAACAGAAAATTTTCCATTGAAAAAAAATATAACGTGTGGTATCTCGAAATGAAATGAATATAAAAAAAAATCATTTGGACGTAAAATCGACACCCTTGAAATCCTAAAACTTTTGTTTGAAACTTTTTCTCGTATCTTCGATAGTAACGGAAATAATCGAGGTGTGCACTTTCGTCGAGATACCCTGTATATACGTATCCCACGTGCGGCACGATACACATGTGAAATTTTTCGCACGTCGCGAGGATCACTCGACGCGTCACACTTTTACAAAACCAGAGGGCAGAATGCTGGGTTCCTGTCACTTGGCACAAAAGTCAGTGTCCAGAATTGCCACAGTCCTGAAATGGCATTCGTCAGAAATTCCAATGTCCAGAATCGTCATTCACCAGAAACAGGAACTGCCCGAACGCTGCTCGTGTTCCAATTTCTTACGACAGCAGAAAGGGCCAGTAGGTATGGTCGTACGATTGAACGTAGATTCCTGCTGTACCGACCGCCGCCGTAAGCCAAAGGAACACAAGCTGCTCTGTTACTGGCAAATGAAAATTACGAAAAATAATTTTTAGCCAATAGCAATCGATAGCACCAACCCAATATGTGTAGTATCTGCAGTAGTAAAAAATTGTAGAATTAAAAAAAAATCCTTATTCTCCAAAGCATTTAATTATACATATTGCAGATCGGATAGCACAGTTCACGTGACGCATGTTGCGAGCGTATTAATGCACAGAACAAATTGATCGGTGCATTTGATAAGAAGCGCGCGCACCCGCGTCCCGAAGCGAACCAATAAAAATGAAGACGCGAAGGAAGTGACAGTCTAGCCTTTTATTAAGATGGATCATTACTTCCTATCAGCGTTGTGTACGCGGAGCGTGTAAATGATTGCCGAGGGAGGACAAAAAAAGGATAAACAAAAAGGTGAGAAATTACAAGTAATTTAATTGAACAATTTAATTTTGTCGAATATTTGCAACTTCAAAGTACAATTGCAATTTATAATACATACTTGGAATGGCCGTTTCGCGTAGCTTCTCTTATCGCCTATGGAATTCCAAGTGCAATGATGCAACGGCGATGCACCGAATAATGGTGGGAAGGAAAAGAGTCGATTGGAATTGCGGGCAAGTATGATGAATTAGTGCGCGCGTGCATCGCCGTATGAAAAACATCTGAATAAATTATTATTGTTTGTCAAATGTTTCAAGCTAATGGAGGACGCCTACAGGAGGCTTCAGGCCGATTCGTACGCGCTATTTAAACGCGCTCCAGTTGCACACAGCTCATCAAATAATTCTTATTTGCGGAAACGACTGCTATCCGTTAGGAGATCCCGGCTTGATGCATCGTCACTCTTGTCCCTGGCGTCGCAATGTTTTGCGACCTTTTCCTGAATCCCTATCGAACGATCGAACGATCGAACGACCTCATCCTGGCAAATTGAAAGGTAATGCGATACGTCGACCGTTATTTTCCCACATCTCGACCACTTATTGGCAACCCCATTGTTCCCGTAGCTATCACTTTAATTTGGAGACTCGGAAAAAGTGTTTTATCTTTCGGGCTTAGAAGCTTCGAATTCGTCGAAGACAGTCGTCGGTACGAAGAGTGAGTGAAAACAAATTTCTTTTTCAACTCGCTCTGAACGAATCAGTATGATTTGCATATTCATTACTGACATTAAAAAAATTCATCAGAATAATCGAAAAAAAATAATTCACAAACCAAAAAAATATCCAATTAATTCTCTTGCTCGTTTATATGACGTTTTCCTAATTAGAGTACGATATTCTTTATAGGTATAAATGCACCGCGTAGCGAAAATCACTGACGGCCATGCAAATCGTGCAGATTTTTCGGCTATCGTCGGAGGACGCTCTTATTATGCTATAAAAAGTATGTAAAACGAGCGTGGGTCAAAATGGCGACAGGGAAATATGTCATGGGAAAGAATTTTTCTCATTTTCCACACTCGTGCCGAAGGTCGATCGATCCTCGAGTAACCTTCTCGGTCGCCACGAAAGAATGAAAGTAGAATTTAAACGCATAAAATATCTATATATATATATATATATATATATATACCCACACCCATATATGCACATATATGCATAAGAATGGAATTTTCCAAGGCGTAACTCGAATTCAAAGTGACGCCGCCACTATCGGATCAATCCAATGGCGTAGTATGAAAATAATTATGTATTTGACTCATTCCGCGAAGACGGTGTAAACTTCAAGGTCTCCGAAGTATGAATCATCGAAATCTCCTCGACACGTATTAACCGATCTAATGATATTTTTCTCTTTCGCCAAATTCACTAGTTTCCTCAGTAACACGTGAGAGACAAAGCTGACTCACCGAAAGCAATACAATATCTCTTTTTTTCACTGATTAGGTGAACTCGAAGTATCCCACGAGAAGCGAGTATCCACATCGGTACATACCGAGGGAGGGTTCTCGAGATTTTAGTAAATTCATTATCGGTTCTCGATTAGGGAACCTTATCCGATCTCGCGTGTAATTGCGCTGGTGATTCTGAAGGGAGAAACAAAAAAGTAGCAGGAAAAAGAAGCCGAGCTCTTCCTTCTTTTTTTTATATATATACATATACTAGAATCGACCACTAGTTCGCGCAACGTCGTAAGGAGCAAGGCGAGTGTCAGTCTAAAATCTAGATCTAAATCTAAATCCACAAGAGTAATCCTTGGGGAAGAAAAAATAAAAAAATAAAAAAATTCCTCCTCACAAAGAACGAATAATACCGAACAAGTGTGCTAAGTCATTCGAATCAAGTATGCGAATTAAGCATAATCCAAGAGCGTGATAAATTTTCGAAATAATACCGCTGAAGTAGCAATCTCATCGGCAAAGTACCAATACAATATCCCGGAGCTTACGTAAAACCTCATTAAAATCCCGTGTGTATAGACGGATATTGGATAATTTAAATATAAAAAAAAAAAAAAAAAAAAAAAATATTAATTCACAAAGATCGAGAAGAAGCCTGTCCCAATATACAATAAGGACAGAGCTGAAAGTGACGATAGTAAGTATCGTCACGAGGAACGCAGTAATAATAAAGAAAATATCACAGAAGGCCGCACTCGTGTCCGAGGATACAGTGGCACCGGCACCATTCTTTGATTCTAAATCGAATGGCCTCGACGAATACGGCCAATGAGAGAACGGCAATTTTAGACGCGCCGCCAACGTGTTCGAATCCCTCGTTTTCTTTGGGTCCCCCCGCCCCCCCC
>NW_014332865.1:713677-716629 GCF_000341935.2 Cephus cinctus
CCCCCGCCCCCCGCTCCCACAGTCCCGTATTACCGCGGCGAAGGACTCTAATCGCGATTCGACCAATGGCAATCCGGTTTAGACGAGTGGAACGTTAGGAAATGGGAGATGCCGGTGGTGGGGCCCAGATGCAGCCTCTACGGCACAAGGCTATCCTTTGTCCGAAACCCGCGCCTATACCAAACCAACACTCTTCGTTCACCATCGTTCACCATCGTTCACCACCGTGAGCCATACCTACAATCTTTTACTTACTTCGTGCGTTCCTATCCTATAGCGAGTATGCGGCCTAAAAGAATTCACCATGGATTCCACAGTGCCGTAATGGGAACTTGTGCGCCTATCGGGTACAAGCGCCTACTATGCGACGAACCTTTCCTCTTTGGCTGCCGTACCCTTCTCTTTTTTTCTCTTTCAATTTGACAAAGAGACTTTAAAGAGCAGAGGATCGACGTCTTCTCATTCGCATTTATTGTCATGGTTACCGCCTCTCGTTTATACGATTTCATTATATATATATATATATATATATATATATATATATATATATATCGTACTTCGGCGCTTCCCAAGTATCCACACGGATACCATTCACTGACGTTTGAGATTCAAACCACGACTTCCGCCATTGGTTTGTCCCCCGTATCTCCTCACCGCACTAAATCCTTTTTTTTCGTGATAAGGACCAACCTCTTGCGACCTCGATACAGTTACTGAATCTGCAACGTATTAATTTAATGTGTCTGTCAATGTGTCTAATTTATTATACAGGGTGTCGAATAATTTTTATCTTTCAGGTAAGAATTTTTATCAGTATCTTTAACTTCCTGTGACAAGCAGCCGTTCGCAAGGGAACAGACGAATCAAGATCCAAGTGATTACCCTGTCCAGGAATATTCCTAATCTTATCAGAATTTATTGCATAGCGAAATAAAAAGAAAATTGACGCAATCGAAGATGCAATTGCGGGGTTTCGAGCGATTCCAGCGTCTTTGCTCGCAGCCGTAAAATGCATCACTTTTCGTAACACAACTTTCGACACGTCGAACCGCGTCTCCCGTCTTAGCTCTTCGCTACGCGAGCTAAGCAGTAATAAGATAGCGGCCGGTTTTGTCCCCCCGTCCCCGTGGTGACCCATTTATCGCGCTTAACTATAACGTTACCCACGGGAACGGTAAAACCGAGGTAATATTACCGTTTATCCAAAACTCCGGTAATTTTCCATTATTATACAGAGTATCGTGACCGATGTAAAAAATGCTAAAAAAAAAAAAAATCGATCATTATCGATGATCTGGAACATTAATCTTACCACGAAGCTCACACGCTTGCATAATTGCTAGATTTAATGAACGCTCGGCAAAGTTCAAAAAGACAAAATTTTTTTTCCCAATAACAACTCGATCGACTGTGATTTAAACCAATCGAGCAGTCATCGATGATCTAATGAATTGTTTCGTGCTCGTAGTGAATCTGCTTTTTTTTATTTAAACTTTTTTTTTTATTTCAGTCGTTTCAATAAGCGTGGAACAAGTAATGGGACAGTAACACCCAGTGAAGTGGAGTGGACGTATCGTCGTACGTGTGGTGCAACGAGATGCATTTGTAGAAACAAAACTCTTGGAGAGAGGGAGATAGTCGACGGCGGGGAGAGGGCGAGTGGAGAAGTGGGATACGGACCTGACAATGGGAAAGCTCGACACAACGCACGAGCATGAGTTTCGCTGAACACGTTTAACGTAAACGTAAATGTAAACGTGCCACATATTACGTGTGTATAGATAGATATATATACACACACGTAAACGTAGCGCAAGGGCAGAACGCACGTATGCCCATTTCGAACGTTGCGCCAACTGCTAATATTATCGTAGCACCGTGACCGGCGGGTGTAACACACGCGAAAATCCGCTCGCGTTGAAAACGCTTCGAGAGGGCTCATCGCGTAACAAAAGTGTAAAGAAGAAAAGGTTGTTTCGCGTGAAATCGCATCGGGATGGATTTTACATAACGTGCGACGGTTACGTAATAACTGTAACATGTAAACTTTTCTCCTGCACTCTCGTTATCAATATCAGGAACGAAATTTTTCAGTGATCGCGACATCCCGAATATCCGTCGCTGTCATCGAGTATATTTACGATATTTTGAATGAATTTGAAAAATCTTGAAATTTCACTAAAAATCCCCCAAAAAATTGTACACTTCACTGGGTGCGGAACACTGTACAATATTGTCGACGGTAAACACTGACGATTATCACAAAGTTCTTGTACGACGATCGTAAACGTCAAGGGTTGATCTTACAACTTACTGATGGGGTTCGAGTAGTTAGTCCGCATTCGCATGTAGCATGCCGCGCGTACGATGACTTCTCGACGGCGCAAATGTATTTCGCGACGAAAAATACGTCACGCGGGTCGTCGAGCAAAGACGAAGACGACGACGTCGACGACAATTTTGAGGAGCAGAACGACGAGGCGAGGCGTCCGTGCTGAACGGAGGACGTCTTTGTCGATCGGATGCGTCGGAGTTTTTAGGGAAGCGTTTTCAAGGCGTTGCATCGCGAGGTACGAGCGCGTCATTTTCGTCAATTTACTCCTCCGCGTGCGCGCTTGCACCCCAGGAGCAGGCACGGCCGCCCCTGAGTCTCCAGGCCCCCACCAAGTAAGCGCGGTACCAACTCGCATACCCCTTCCCACCTCCAATCCCTTCTGAAACACCCCATGCCTCATCCCACTACTCGGCGAAGCGAGGTCAATCGACGGAGGGGGTTGAAGACGCTCCCCCACCCTGTGACTGTATTCGCGCCTCCCCCCCACCCCCCGCTGCCACGGCCACTCAATATCGTTTCATTACGCACCCCACTCCCACCCCCACGAAATACCCAACCACCCCTCCGCCCCTATCACGCTACGCTCGCACTACCACCACCGCTACTCCCCCCCCCCC
>NW_014332865.1:716948-725367 GCF_000341935.2 Cephus cinctus
ATCGTCCACCCACTGTGCATCTAGCAGTTGCATATCGGTATATCGGTGGTGGTAGTTCTCGTCGTTGCCGACGTCGTCGTCCTCCTGCCTCGACGACGAAACACGAATGGCCACGAATTTTTATTGTTACTTTTCGCCCGTCTCCCTTTTTTATGCACTTTTTTAACGATCTCCCAGCCTGCAGCTGCAGCCGGGGCTCCGTTCGAAAATACGTACGCTCGCCCGAGACGTCCTCCTCGCTTCTTTCCTTTTATATGTCCCTTCATCCAGGTACCACCCCCGCCCCCTTCTCCCGTACCTTTCTCACTTCCCCTCTCCCTTAACTTCCTTCCCTCAGTTCGCCCCGTCCTTCCACCGGACTCTGATGTCTTCCAGGCGTTTCCACTTTTTATGGTCCCGATTATACGTGCCCCGGGCCGTATAACGTCGTCTTCGAAAAGCTCCCCGGTTACGCCTGTACAGAGTAACGGGTATTTACGCGGCTTCGGCCGCTTACCGTGCTTTATGGCTTCGATTATTTTTCATATATAAAACATAAGAATGAGACGCAAAGAATTATCACGATTTTATTATCTCAGATCATCCTACAGTATCCTACTTGTCATTTATCATTTTTTTAATTTTTCAAATTTTTCCTAAATCTACCCATCCAAATTTCGCGTCTCCGATCGCCTTGGGCTTTTTTCTTTTTCTTCCTACACTCGGTACACCTATCGTGTAAGTTCTCAACGTTTTGAGACCTTTCCTACTCGACGCACACGTGTTTACGGATTTATACGTGTGGGTGACACGGCGGTGGGAGAAGGGTTGGTGGGGAGGAGAATACGAAGGGAGGGAGGGAACGACTGTGGAAGCTGTGCAACGTGCGAACCGTTTGAGACGCAAAGGCTGCACTTCGCACCACGAGCCATAGGTATGTCTCATTCGATTTCAGTTAGAGACTCGTGTCGGATTTGAAAGTAGCGTTACATTCGGTGATCGATATTACCGTATTTTTTATTTTATTTTCATCGTTCGACTTGTCGTACGTACGAGTGACACCAGTGAGTATCAACGAAATATTTCATTGTGCCAGTTAGATTTTAAGCTGTCAATTTACCTAAACGAACGCACGTTATATCCAGGGTTTTGGATGTAAAAAAATATCATGAATTTTACAGCCTGCGAATCAGCCGTCCGACATTCTCGTCGCAGCCACTACGACGCCGCTGATTGAGTCCCGACGTCGTTTGACCGTCCAGCACAGATCTCCGGGAAGGAGAATCCTTCTCCCTCCGATCGGAACCTCCATCACGCGTCATTGTTCCACGTTAACGGATAATCAGAACGAGCCGACCGGCATCTCGGTACGACGACACTGCCTTCATCTTTCGACGCAATTTCCCGTCCACCTTGTGCCGAGCACCGTCAAGCTAGTCGGATCACCAGACTCGAGCGCGATAACGTGTAATCACTGTTAAGTGGTATTATAATCAGACGCACAGAAAAACTTTCACATTTAATTTAAATTGTCACATTTTATAAGTCTCGTCGTCTCTCCACTTGCGTCACAAGGTACTGGATATATCACGTTGATTATACAGTCGGATTACTTACACTCCCGTTTTTCAATATATTCACCCTGTAGAGAACCCTTTAACTATCGATATACCCTTGTCTAACGGTATCACGTCGGCCGTTCAGCCAACCATCAGATTTCCATTTCGTCCACACGTGCATATAAACACAATGAGATTTTCAATGTACCGTGTAATACACTTGCGTATTCAAATTTTGAGACCAACTTTTTGTTTAACCAACCACTTCAAGGACCAACGAACTGTCGGGCCCCAGCGGCGGGACGATTTACGACACTTCTGACCAACGGATCAAAAAGGTCACAAAAGCGTCACGACGCCTGCACGCACACCCGCGCGCGAAACGTGCTGCTGAAGCGAGACGTTGAATGGTACGAGGAGGGCGGGGGGGATGAGCAGTGGCCCATGGGGAGGGGTAGGCCATGTCGCCCGTGGAAGCAGGGGGAAATTCAGGGTGCTTTGGGGTGGGGACGTTACCCGAGGAGTTGGAAGTGGGAAAAAGGAGAAGGGAGCAGGATCGTGGATAGTAGGAGTTTGTTAAGGAGAGAGAGAGAGGGGGAAGAAGATGGAGGAAGGAGGAGTTGAGGGGAGGTATATAGGGGACTTAGATTGGTTTGGGTGTACGGGGATGCGGGGATGCGGGGGGGAGGGGGCGAATGTCGTAAGAAGAAGAAAAGAAGGTTTCGGGCGGCGGCCGGGACGGCTGGTTGTCTGTGGTCAAGGCACGCAGCTTGTGCAGTATTCTGCGCGCCTGACGCCCGAACGCCGCGGCGGCGTCGTTGGCAACGGCGTCGGCGTCGACGGCAAGCTACACCAGGGACGAATGAGAGGGGGTGGCGAGACACCCCGCGCGCCGCACGTAGAAACCGTTACACAGCCTGATTTTCCACCCTTTCGCAGTCGTCCGTATTAATGCAAACGTAAAATTTACCTCGCGGCGCCAAAATGTCGCCGATTTTACGGCGTTGCGTTAAATTCTTTATAAATATTTGCAATTTAATTTTTCCACAATTTTTCATATACCGCTATCATCGGTGCAACGCTATCATCTTTACAACCCCTCGGCTGTTACGTGGATACTACGTAAAATGTCATATGTATGTCTTTTCCACAATTCGTATATCCTTTGTTTTTCATGTTTAATTTTTCCATACAGCCACGTGCCACCTGGATTGATAATAATTTGTGTAAAATAATTATTTATCCGAAAAAATACTAAGCATCCTACTACACGGGCCCGACCCTTATTCGCGCGAGGTAGGGATATTGTATATAAAGGGACTATAGCCTTATGGAGCCATAGGTTCCTTTATGTCGGGTATTGTTTTTCATCGAGTTCCTTGCGCAACGAGCTATTTCAGCGGGTACCCTCCCGTCTGGGCACAAAGGCAAGCCCGTGAATTTGGAACCGCCTCTAGGCTGTCTTCCCCTTGTGAGAGTTCACCGCCGATTCACGGACGCCACGAGGCAAGGATACCCATCGGCACATACACCCCCTGTACCGATCAAGAAGTACCAAAGACATGTAAAAATGTATAAATTAGACTTTAACCAAAAATAAAGTATCGGATGATAAAACAATAATAATGAAAATATGCTCCAATTACTAGAGTCTAGTGAGAATCGCAGTAGATACGCCCGGTATATATATATATATATATACACGTATACAGTCAGTCAGGACTCAGTGTTCCAGCTCGCAACAGGTCTCACCCACAGTGTACTTTATCGCACACAGATCCCTGTACGGGATACTCTCCGTATATAGTCACGTATATATCTACATATATCATACACGTGCATCTACTATATAGCGATATCAGCACATGTATATAATAACTCTCTCTATTTTCCTTCTCCTCCTCATTTCGTCACACGTCACACGAAGTCCTTTCAACACGCAGTACAGACTGCGGCACGCACCGTCCTAAACGCAGAGAGCAAGCTCTGTGACGTAACGTGACGTACGATTAAAGAAAAAGAAAAAATGATGGACCAGAGCCGTATACGCGAATAGGACGTTGCGAGAGGAACGAGGATGAAGAACTATAATGAAGAAAATGAGGATTAGCAGAGACAAGTAGGAAACGTCATGAAGAAACGTCACATCGAGAGACACGTGGCGCACGGCGCGAGCGGCCCGCGGGACAGCAGCGGAGTCCGAGCCTCTAGAAGTAATTCTACTCACCGACAACGAAGACCATATTCTTTGTCCATCGCAGCAGCTCCCGTCGAATGTGCCTGCGTTCCTGTATGCAGCGGGCATAGGGGCAATCCGCCATTTTTGAAATCACATCTTAGGGATGTATATGTGTGCCGGCCGGGTGCGCCTGCTGCCTCGTGTTCCCGCGTGGATACGAGCGCACGCTCTCTCCCTCTCTCTCCCTCTCTCTCTCCCACTCCCACTCTCTCTCTCTCTCTCTCTCCAGCCTCTTCTCCGTATATACTCCTCCTCTCCGTCAGTCCGTTCAGCTTCCTTCCGTCCTTCTTTCTCTCCGCTCTCTCTCCCTCTCCTGCTCTCTCGCGCGCTCTCTCTCTCTCTCTCTCTCTTGGGCGCCTTGATGCTGGAGCTTCGCGGCTCCTGGTGCCGGGGTAGAGGCTGATAGCTCGTCCGTGCGTGCGACGAGGAGCATGCGTGAGAGAGCGGGCAAGGAAGTGCAGCAGCGGCGTCGTGACGACGCACGTGCGTGTACGTAGGCGTCGGGACGCTCGTGTGTCGATGGACACGATGCGACTCGTGTCGGGATATATGGGCGCTCCCGTGTGTACGTTTTGCCGTTGGGCGTTTGTATGTGGAGCCGGTGACGTCACGCGTGACGTAGCGTGCGCCAAGAGTAGCGGCTGGTAAGGCTGGAAGGGATGTCGCGTTGTCGTCGTCGTCGGTTTCGTCGACGACTGGGAAGCGTGGAGGGGGAAAGGACGCCGACGCCTGGTGGGGTTTTCGGACGCTGGTAATAGTAGTGCCAGCGGTAGCAGTTGTCGTCGTAGTAGTTGTGGCGGTAATGGTAGTGGTAATAGCAACAGCGGTGGAGCAGTGGTGGAAACCTCAGAGGGGGTTGACGTGCCGTGCGAGTGGGAGCGAGTACGGAGTGGGACTAGTGGAGGACGCAGCACTCACTAGGAGTGGGACAGGGTTAGGGCATAGGAACGCACACACGTGGACGCTTGCGCCCTGAGTGCAGTCTGTCGCCGATGCACGAGCCCTCTCCTCTCTCCTCTCTCCTCTCTCGTTCGGCCTCTCTCCCTCCCTCGGGCCCTCTCGCGCTTCTCCCGCGTCCGCGAATTTCGAGGGACGCTTTGCCTGAAGGCGTCCGGCGGACTCGCTGGCAGGAGACTGTCGGGGCCACCTGAAACCAAAAGGGGGTAGGCGTCTGGTGAGACATGTATATCGTATCGCTACGCTCTAGACATTCAGATTCATTCTCGATTAGGTTAGGTTAGGTTAGGTTAGGTTACAGGTATCCCTCGTTCTCTCGGGTGATGCCCGCTCGGGGTTCGAGGGTTCCTACGTAAACGCATCCCTTGCTCATAACGGAGAGTAAAGGCGGTACACAATCCGCGACTACGTACACAGTGTGTTATTTTTAGGGATGACCCGGGGAGACTGATATCTGGCACTCCTCTTACCCTTGTCGCGGGTTCTTCGGCCCCACCCCGAAACAGGAAGGTACTTCTTAAAATGAAACATTGATGTCCATAAGACGAGTCTAAAGGGTGGCGGAGCGGCCGGAGTAGAAGGGTGTTGAGAAGGCGGTAGGGTTGGCGGGGCGGTTAGTTCGGGAACTCGTGGACGAGGGGCGCCAGGGGCGGGCATCGCGTAATACGGGGATGGGAGATTGAGGGAAAGAGGAGCAGAGCGCGCCTAATATGCAACAAGAGAAAAAGAATTGGCGATCAATAGGTAGTAGCTGGTAAGCGTCCTTTCATCCGCCCCTGCGCCCTCGTCCTTTCCACCTGCCCTGCCCTTGCACCTCTCCCCTGCACGACACCCACCCCCGCCCGTCCCTGTACTCCTAGCAGAATTCAACCTCCTCAACCTTCTCCAGCCCTAGCTACTACTACTACTGATGCTGTTGCCAGTGCCTTGCCCTTCCTCCCCCTCCCCGCCCCGCCGATTCGCGAACTCGATCTTCTCCTCCATCGCTACGTTTCGCGAACGGGACACATCGAAGCCGCCACCACCGCCACCGCCACCCGCCACCCGCTACACCCACCAACCTAAACTAACTCCGCCGTCAACTGCCACCTACGAGAAGAAACTGATTAAATCCCAGCAACATGTAAAGAACCGCTTACGGCCCAGTACCGAGATTTCCCTGGGACTTGTTAAACAGTCCTAGGAACTTTTCACTAGGATCCAGAATCGATATAGGGATATTTCACGATTGTAACCTTATCGCGAATAACACTCTACGGTTCTCCTTATGTACGTTCTGACTCTGAAGTACAGAGAACGCGTACCGTCATTGTTACTTTCTTATCTCCTGCTCTTAGTCTCCGTCAGCCTCATACCCTTTGCTCGACTGTTTCTTTTATTCCCAGAGGTGGTAGTAGGCAGGGGCTGCGATCGATACCGAATAGTCGCGCAACTCGTAGACTAATTTGGCGCTGACTAATTCTTTAATTGTGCCCTCCTCGAAATGCTCGAGGGCGTTTTCTTGCCGTTCGCTCTTTTTTTTATTCTCTCTCTCTCTCTCTCTCTCTCTCTCTCTCTCTCTCCCCGCCACGGTACATCCTACTCCCACTCGTTATCGCCCCAATCCCCCTTTCCTCTCTTTGCTATCAAACAATCGAGGGAAACTGTTGTTTACACTGTCCAAGTGCTCCTCTTCGTGGTACCTGCGCGCGGATTCGCGACGATAACGACGTTAATGATGACATTAGCGGATGGCCGCGCGAATGCCGGTAAATTCAACGGGTAATAATAGACGGTTAATTCGCGGCGGGGAACCCGCTAAAATTAAAATAGTCCTACCATCCAACCGAGCGAGCGAACGACTCAAGGAGGAAGTGAAGTCCTCGTTTTCTCTGTTAAAATCGTTTAATTTCACCGATTAATATACCGTCCAGTAACACGGACGACATTACGAATAGATTGAGGTTACACGATAGCCCAACGCCTAGATCGATTCTATCCTCGTTCACCGTTATTACGTATAACGTCATACGTAGGACGTTACACGGACATGACAAGAAGGAACTTTTCTGAGCACAGTATAATATCCAATTTAGTGGATTACTTCACTCTTACGTAATATTGGACACGGTTGAATATCAACGGTTCAACGGTTCGAGGTAGCAGCACAGTTTGAGTATATCAAGTTTTGGTATACATTGTATACATTGTAACGGTGGCGAGAAGGGACGAAATGCTCGAATTGAGATTTAATTATATAATAAAGAAATCAATACTGGTTGCCTGGAACGTCAGTAAATGTGAACAAGGACGTTGCGGGGATGGGAGTAGATTTTACGATTTTCATTAGAACCCACGAAGAAGCGTGTCTTTTTATCGATACGCCTTATTTTAGGTTAAACGAGACGTAAACGCAGAATTCGCCGCGATAATGCGAAGCTGCGTGCGTGCGAGAATTCCGTATATATTTACGCCGTCAACAAATTCATCTCGTTACATGGGATTGCACGAATTGCAATGAAAATAACATTATTCCCATAGCGTGGGCGAGCGCGTAAGCGTATGCGTTACGTACGCTCCTGCTACACGGTATATCTATATATAAATATAAATAGATATACTATATACGTAAAGCGTATAGTCGTATAGCAATACACCTAGCAAGCGCTCCTAATCGATTTTCCCATTACACGAATTCAGGGTGTCGTCCCGCGTCGCCGTCTCTCGGCGTCGGGTGTGCATCTCCTAGTCATGAAAAAATTAAAGGGCGATACATGCAGGAAGGGTTGGAGAGGGAAGGACGGCAGACATGCACAAGGTCCCCCAGCAGACCCCACCCACTCCCACACAGCCCCGGCACAGTACTGTAGAACGAAGAAATGCACATTATGGTAGTCGGCTAGAAATTCACCCGTCCGCCACATATGAATTATCCATTGTCGGGCGCACCCTGGCAACACTTACGGGGCGGCCCGAAATCATTATACGACTGCAAAGTAAAAGAGGCTCCCCCTGCCGGGAGAGGGACGTTTCTTCAGAGTTCAGCCATAGAGGACTCTAGTTAACTAGCTGTACGAAGGCATGACTTTTCTCGTATATATATATATATACATAGTGGATGCTCAGGGCATATACGCGTATACGCAGGGATGACAAGGAGGAGGGTGGGGAGCGGCGGCGGGGGCGGAATGAAAACGAAAAGAGGAAAAAAGTAGGAATTTCAAAGAGGAAAGGAGAAGGGATAAGAAAATAAGAAGGAAGAGAAATAAAAAAAAAAAGGAGACCAGGACGAGCAGCGCGAAATAGTAGTGAGGGAAGGAAGGTGGGTTAGCGCGCTCAGTTTTTTCCCCAGGGGCGCGAGAGCCAAGGGTGCGTTGGATTCGGTTACTTGGTCTCACCCCATGGACCAGCTTCCACCACCAGCAAAGCCTCGAGCAACCTCTACCTCTAGCTCTAGCTTCGCCTCTTCCTCTTCCTCTTCCTCCGGGTCCTCTCGGCGTTCCTCAGCCACCCGCTCTACCCCACCCCCCGCGCACCCCTCCATGCGCCTCAGCAGCGGTGTACTTCTCGTTTTTTTAACGAAGGATCCGCTCAATACCTCGGCTGTCATAACCTCCCGGTCCACCCCATTCCCTTCTCCTAACCCAATACTACCCCTATTCTCCGTAGCTCCCACCAGGAGACTCCTGCCCTGTGCAGGGTCTCT
>NW_014332865.1:725669-730275 GCF_000341935.2 Cephus cinctus
CCTTCCCTAACCACCCTCACTACCTGGCCCGATAGGTACGTCGACGTCGACTTCACCCGCTTTCTACTATGCGCTTTTTTCCGGTGCATCCAGGTGCATCCCTGCAACACGATCTACTAGACGCCCTCAGCACCCCTCGACTCCCTCCGCCCCTGATTTCCTTGGATGATGCCCACTGCCCTCCGAGTTACGTGAACGTAATACGAAATTGCAACAAGAGTTTGGATTGATGCAAGGTAGATGCATGCTCCGGTGCATCTTTTCACTTATTGAGAGAACACTCGTAGTGCGGTTGCACTTCGAGAATTGCGATTTAGTGTAATGCCCCATAAGAGCACTTTTACATTTTTTCTTTAGTTACTTAAGATACAGGTAAACCCCCTCTTTCCTACCCTGGTTTGTCTTCTCTATGTTCTATATATATATATATATATATGCTGGCTGCATATAAGCAAGGCCAATGAGAAACGTCATGATATTCCTCAGGTGTTTCTTATCGTGTGTCTTCGAAATTCAATTCTAAACACTAATATAATGGCGCTTGATTTAACACGTAACGGAGTCTATTCGATTTTATGGAACGATTGCGTGTGCAATCGACTGGAGACACTCCGTAAAGGACTATGGACGAAGTGCACGGAGTAAAAACAACTGTAGAAACTTTTTCTTTCTCTTTTAAAAGGAGTTTAACAAAAAAACAACAACGAACAGAAACGTTCCCTATAGCTGCTGCATTCCAGCTGCTAAGCACTTTTCAAGGTACATGCAACTAACCTAGTCCATGGGAATTGACCGATCACGGTACCGTGTCAGTGTTACACTGTCTATCCACACTCTGTGCATTCACCAGCAGATGATAGTATACCACTCTCCTAGTTTCTCGGTACCGTGCTGACCTCACTATCTTAATCAGCCACCTAGCCACCTAGCCTAACCGTAGGTATGGTCCTTGAACGGAAACCAATATCTACATTACAGACACTATATCAACGCGTTTAAGCATCTCCAAGGCAGTATAACCATCAATTCCTGGGCCACCTGGATTTTCATCGCTACCAACTATCATTTGGTTAGCGAAACGTCAGTTTCTAATCTTCTGCAATTTATTGTACAACCACGCAAGAGGGATCAAGGGTAAAAGGGAGTTAATCGGTGTTACAGTAAATCGAAGTTTAACCCGTCGATTTTGAGTTTTAAATAAACGGGAATGTAAAGCAGGTTGACTCTGGTTATCTTTGAGTAAAACTGAGCGACGACGCGTAATCTGAAAGAAATTTGGAAAGTTGCACGGAACTGGTAGAAATGCTCAAATCCTGTTTGCGGCTCTCGAAAATCCTGTGTTAGGCGCGCCAGTGCGGCATGCTCTTGGAGAAGCAACAGTTCGCTCTAGCCCCCTCCGAACCACCCCCGGCCCCTTTTGCACCCCTTGAGCACTGCCAGCCGTCCTCCGCCGCTCTCCTCACAGCCAGAGCTATCCTCTCTCTCCTTTTACCACCCTAAACCACCGCCTGCCAAAGCACCGTAAACTTCTATCCGCTCACTGGTGCGACTACACTTAGCTTCTCTACTAAATTTAGGCTTCTTCTCACTTTCTTCTTATTCTAACTTTGGCTGCCCTTGTTAGTCTCTCTCTCTCTCTCTCTCTTTCTCTCTCCGTTGCTGCAACACTCATTCTTCTTGACTTCACTTTTCTGTCCTTATCTCCTTTGTTCACTCACTATTACCCAGCACGTTCCCTGTGGCTCCCTTTTTCATTCTCTTTTGCTCTTCCTCCTTCGACTCTTTTCCCTTCTTCAACGTACCTGGAGTCGTCGACATAAAGGGGATACGACCCTAACACTTCAGACGCTATGACTCTTCTCCGTGGAAGAGGCTGGATGTTTTTTGATGAACCAAACAACTTAAACAAATTTTTTTAATCGATAAAAAATTTGTTTAATCATTTTTAAATCGGATTAACGTGCAATAATTTTAGCCAGCAACGTGTACGGGATGCGAAAAATCAGTGAAGGCCACGCGACGAATTCGGTACTGTTTTCATAACGAATACGAGCTCGCAGGAAGCACGCGCAGAATTGACAAATGATAAGCAAACACGAAAATCCGACGGGATGGGATTTTAATTGGTTTCTACTTGAAAAATTATTATACGCTGGCTAATGGTTTGAAAGTTTCGCCATAAGCTGCAATAAATACGAAAAATTTCATATATTGTAAATAATCGTTAAAACGTAACCCAGTCCGATCAGCCTGAAAGTCGCGTGCGATTCATTAAAATTGGGTTAAAAAAGCTGCAAACGTTTTGAATCCAATTTCACACGTGCACTAAATACAACGATTCGCTGGGGAAAAAAAATGGACGTTGCAACCGATGTTATCAGGCATATCGGGTGCATACGGAGTGCTTGAAAATGGATAACCGAGTTAAAAACCAGCCGTGTTTTGTAATATACTAGCAGCAACAGTTTTACTTTTTTTTTTTTTTTTTTAAAGATACATGCCTGGGCTCAATTTTATTCCCATCAGTTTTTTGACGCTTCCTTTCACTCGACACTCCGTAATTTTTCTTAATACAAATGTTATCCACTCCCTGTTCTCTATGGCACCTGTATAAGTTAAATCGAAGTCTTTCTCGATGACTTCGGCTTTAACTATTCGACTAATCTCTCACGAAATTCACTAATGTCCGTCGAGCAGACAATAGCATTGACCCAAAAGTTAAATTTTGCATTCATATCTATAATCGACACGATTGATACCAAATATATAAAAGACTGTCGCAACTCTCTAAATTTATTCACACTATTCTGCATATATTTATAATACGTCAACAAATACCAGAAGAAACATGTAAACCTATTTTTTAATTTCTCATTATGTAGAATTAAAAAAAAAATTTCTATCCAAGACATCGATACTCAGCTAATGGTAAACGAATACTAAGATCTGTTCTTGCACTATGTAAATAGTATTGGCTAACAGTATACTAGTGTATGACACTGATGGTAATAGTAATGACAGTGACCAACACTATAGTATCATAAGAACTACTCTAGACAACTGTTGGAAAATCGTATAGTAATTCGTTTCCAATAACTAGATAATTGTTACGAAGCATGAGGTTACACATGGTTATCAACCTTGTCGTTATCATTCTTATCTTTTTTCTCATCCGCTATCTATTGAAGTTCCAAGTATCCATTCCTTCCTTATTATATTTGAGTGTTTGAAATTTTTTAATAATTTGTTTCCCGTCAGCCTCGTTCCTTGCTGTGAACGCACACCCCTGTATCAAAGTTTGAGCTTCGAGGCACGCCACCCTGTGAACCACCCTTACGGAAACACCTTTAGAAATCGCATTGAAAGTAAATTAGTCGAGCGGCAGAGACACGTAAAAGTCAGGTTCTCTGTTGCAAGAGCTTGAGAGGACCAGGGTGGCGGGGAACGTGGCAGTCAAGGATAGGTGGCGGTCTGGAAGGGCAGTCACTACCACACTGCCAGAAAAAGCTATCGCGCTCCTGAAAAAGCACGGCGAAATGCATCAAAGAATCCATCAAATTAAAAACGCAATTATAAAAAAGCGTCGCCTCTTTGTCGAAAAGCAACCCCGAACCTCTGTGGCGTGGGAGCCCTCGTGTAAGCACGGCTGTACCGGCTCGGGATTTGTTTCCACCGAAAAGAGAGAAGAGTGAAGGAGAGAGAGAGAGAGGGGGGGAGGGACCTAAAAAAACGCTATCGATCCCCCCGCCGGTCCTGGTCTTAATTATGGAACGCTTCAAAACACGCGACCCTCGTGAAGACGATAGTAGGGTTCGTCGATGAAAGGTGGTGCGCGCTGTAGGAAAAAAAAAAAAAGATTACCAGAAGGGCAGAGAATAAGGGGTGTGTAGTTTGGCTAAAAAGGGGTCGTCGGCCATCGCTACTGTCTACTTCCTTCTTTTTCTGGCTCATCACGTGCATGCCTATTCCACATCTTGATTTCAATTCCACCCCTATATCCCAATGGCTGCCCCGTTATACCTCTCGCTGTACTAATTTTGGTTTCTCTAAAAATAGTTGCATTTTTCTCCGATCAGCGTAAACCAGATACTTCAAGTTGTCGGTAGCATCCAATTTACAGACACTCCATAATTAATTGCATAAGGGATATGCATCGAGTGTAAATTGCAGAGCTTCGATCAAAGCGGTAGCCCCGTTTCGGCGCTTTTCGTTAGCGGCGAACGACGCAGGGTACATCCGTGTTCGAAAATATCCATCCCTGGTGGATGATCTCGAAACAAGAGTACCTTCGGCGAACGAGTCAAATTTGAAGGAGGAGACGGCCGGTGCCTTAACGAGCAGCGTAACTTCGCATGATAATTAATAGAGGACAGGCACAGTTGGTGGGGGGGATTGGCCGTGCCATGACGTACTTAGCGCTCTTCCAAGGAAATGATAAATTGAAGTAAGGACGGATCTGACGGTATTCATCTTGCACCATGTTCCAACTAGTTGCCCATCTCGAGCCTTCTCTATACCGAGATAGAGGACCCTCTTTCCTTTTACCTCTGGTACTGTCAGTGCCTCCCAGCATCCCCAAGCACCTCCACCGCCCCCCCCCCCCCCC
>NW_014332865.1:730349-730848 GCF_000341935.2 Cephus cinctus
CTCCCGGCCCTCCACGGGATACCTTGTTCGCCTGCAGTAGTTCGTTCTCCTACGGCATCCCTGATATTCGCCCCGCACCCCGTCGCCAGCCTCTTTTTGTCCCTTTCTTTTTTCACCCTTGCAACGCCCGGCTTCCTATTGATCGGATATTCAAAAATTTCAAAAACGTCCAGACGGGGGATACGAAGGAGAAAGAAAGCGGAGACTGGAGGACGCGAGGTCCGATAGAGAGAGGACAGGGAGGTGGAGAAGGTGAAAGGTGGAGGATCGCCGTTACGTGGGGGTAGATCCTAGATGGTAGGGGTGTCCTAGGTATACACGTTATACGGTAGGGGTTCTAACTACCACTACCATCAGGAACCACCCCCATCGCTGGTGGATACTGCTGCTGCTACCACCGGCCACCCTCGCGACCACCTAGTCGGGTGGTACCCACCCTTCAAGACACGACGTCTTTTTGTTTCACCCAATTTCTCGTTTTTTCTTTCCTTCCCACCCC
>NW_014332865.1:731574-734938 GCF_000341935.2 Cephus cinctus
CCCCACTGCGATCCCCCATCGTACAATTTAATTGGTAGCATTTTATTAAAAGTATCGACAGCCTCGCCTTGTTTACGACTTTGCAAATTAATGTCTACTGGCAACTGTTATTTTGCACCGTTTTTTACCTCACAAAGGGCCACCCGCCGCACCCCTTGCCCCCTTCTTTTTTCCTTTATTCCTTCTATTTCATTCCGTCTCTCTTTGAAAAAAATTCTACTTCCACCCGCCTCGCGCGCCTACGAATCCTTTGATTACGCATTTCACACCTACATCCAGTGTTCGCCTTTATTGAGAATCACCCAGGAGAGGCACGTAAGTTCGATATGCAGAGAAGCGATGGACTAATATAAGTTCAACACCCGATACGTAATATCGTATATATGTATAGCGCACAGCGTCCCTCAGTCTCATCCGTATTAAACGTATTCCAAGTGTCAGCCTTGGGTATGCATATCGCGCAGATTTTTCTCAAGTAAGAAGAATACGAAATTTGTATATGAAAAAAGAAAATATCAGCGTACAACAGGATCCAGGAAAAGTAACGGCGCAGCATCAACCGCCGAGGGCAAAGAGCGAATGAGCGAGAGATCTCTAAATTGGCCGGTCGCAGCTCGGGCGTGTGACGTTCAATAATTATAGGAAGTGAAATTTAGTTGGGGGATTGCCAGGGTGTTGCTGTTAATGCCACTGTAGTATTTCCACTACCGTTAGTGCCTCTGGTGGTGGTGGCGGCGGCGGTGAGCCTGGACAACTTGTTGACTGTGGCTCGCGCGGGTATCACTCCCTATGAATTCCCGACAATTAGCGATAGAGTCGTATCTCTCTTTTTTTTTTTTTACTTTTTTCCTTGCAAACCCCTTTTTTCGATTTCTCATCCCCCGTTCAAATTCTCCCCTTTCATTCGCACGACCGAAATACAAAGTAACCTCGTCGGACGATCTCGTGAACGAAATACCTTTTCCGAACTGTTGCGTTTCGTGAATTGAAAAAATAAAAGGAAATGGCAAAGGAACGCAGACCTCGCGCAAGAAGGGGAAGGTCGGCAAGCCAGTTGCGCAAAATGGGGGTTTGGTCTAAACTTATTGGCCCGTGCAGAGCGTCGAAGCTGCCGTGCAATTTTCCTGCGGAAATGCAGCGGGTGTCGTGGGAAACCACGAGGAGCGTCACGCTACGGAATCGAGTCCGTTCCCCGTAATACAAGATCAGCCGAGCGACAAAGATAAGACAATAAAAAAAAGTAATAAAAAAAAAAAACATGTATTTTAATTTCTCCAATTTCATCGAACAAATGCCTTAAAAATTATTCCCTCTCGGAATCCCAACACCGTGTCCCATACGACTATCGTAGAATCTCCAGCGTGCCGTAAGACTGTTATCTGCATTACCCGAAATGTCAAAGTGCCGGGCTTCTCCGCGGGGTTACGTAAAACGTAAATGATGTAGATAGGAAAACTAGAATGGGGACGTTCCCGATGCCGACGGTGCCACTACGACTCGTCCAACAAAATCCACTTGCGTACTTTACTGTCCGTGGCGAAAACATACTTCCACTCTCATCTGGAGCTTACGCTCGTTTATGCACTTGGATATAATATATACGTATATACAAGTCCCATACAAATTTACCCATACACGATGCACACAGCGTGCACCTACGTACAGTGCGTCGCGTGTCTAGAAGCCGCGTGTGTCGTGTTTGCTTCGGCCTGGCTAGCTAAGCTGCTCGGGTTGGCTGCTACGCTGGCTTGCTAACTCGTTGCCATATTCGCAAATCGCACGTGTGCAGTTCTGAGCATATGTGAATATATATGTATATATGCGTGCGGGCGAACCATCCCGCTCTCGTATAGGTACACCACCTTGAGTCTTCTTCCGTATGGATGCATAGAACCGGCTTGTTGCCTATGGTCCCGTTTCGATTCGAGTCCGAAGTAGAACTTGGAGAATTCACATAGGAAGAAAAGCCGATCCGTGTTCTCCTAGTGAGAATCAATTACGACGCAGGTGGAATTATTATCGATTATTTTATTATCCATTGCAACGAATAACATTGAAACTGCCAGTGGACGAGGACTGTAGGTTAAAGTGACGTCGAAGCGGAGCCAGGGTAACGCTGAAGGTAATTAGGTAGATGCTGAAACTAGGTATACGGAGGATTCGTGAATTTTTCTATAAAATAGAAAGTGTGTCTCGCGAAGGTTGGTACGTCCTTTTATGTCCAAGAAGGGACGCGGGTCAGGCTGCTACATTAAATTACTAGAAGCAGTATAAAGGGGACGACGGGTATCGTTGCTACGACGGACGGAAGATCTAGGGAATTTTCTTACGGATCACGAATATTCATCGACTGCGCAATAAATTCCTTCGAGTAATTTCATTCGGTGTGTACGTACCAGTAAGCGCGAACTTACCGGTCTCTTCGGACTGTTCTTATTGGCCTGATTTTCGCTATTATTAATATTAATAGAGTCGGGCTCCATTAGCCGCTCTCTAGAACGTACTTCTTAGTGAGAGAACTTTACCCGCGAGGACATCAGGCCTACTTTTTGCGAGGCTCTTATGAGAATCGCGACGGTAATTTCGTAAAGCTTGCCACGCAATCGGGATCGTTTGACCATTTTTTTTCCACCTTTTTTTTTTTATGTCCGTCATTTGGCAATACGCGTCACGCGCTAAATTATCCGGTTCGCGCTAACGCAATTACATTGCATCGCTTTTTCATCTTCAGCATATACATATATATATATATATATATTTACGTATACAAGAAGATACAGGTAATTTGCAAACGCACATAATACATACACTGTCGATTCCCACGACTGCGACCTCCTAATGTTTCGATCATATTTACAAAGAAAGTAGACAGAAAAAGAGTCTCCGTGAAACTAATGAGAAAACGCAACAAAAATTCAAGTTCGTACGAATCGTAGTAACGTTGAAAAACAAAAGACTAGCAAAAAAATAGTATAGCAAAGGTAACGTAGACAAAGCTTAAATAAAAATTCGTTACTCAGGGAAACCATTCAAAATTCTTTCAAGGTTCCCTACGCGCTAATCTGATTACACGCGAAGGCATCGGTAATTGGGAATTCGTTAAAAAAGAAAAAACCTGAAGAATCGTACAATAAATTAAAAAAAAATACATACATATATATACAATATATATATTTAAAATCGACCGCAGGATCATCTCTTTAGTCGTATAAAGTTTTAAAAGGTCGCACAAGCGTATATAAATTTGCGACGAGCGTCGTTACGAACATGCCCAACCCGCGTTCGGCACATGTAGTTACATAAGTCTAAATCTGTCGGCCATTTTGCTAACTCGTGTCTGGCGCCCCCCCCCCCCCCCACTCAC
>NW_014332865.1:735049-738179 GCF_000341935.2 Cephus cinctus
CCCCCCCCCCCCCTCCACTCACTTCTTTCTGTTCCCTTGTCCCCCTTTCCACATGCCCAATGTCCCCCTCCCCTTCTACTCCTGTCACCGCGACTTCGCGGTACCTCTCTTCTCTTTCTCTCTCTTTCGCGTACATATCTATATATATATATATATATATATATATATACAATAATGCATATGAATATAGATATTCACACAACGTTAGCACATACTCTCTTACTTTCTCTCTCTGTTCCACTACCTCTCCCTCTCCCAAATCCATACAACGTTATACTGTCTCGCAGTCGCGCTCATTCCGCCTCAAGCTAAGTATTTTGAATGTCACTGCAGTTAAATGCTACGCCGTGACACGTCAGTGTGTTTCAGTACCTCAATTGCAACGCCACACTTATATGACAGATGCCCATACGCCCGTACATCGTGTATGCACACGAGTTTACGCATGCACATAGGAATCAGAGACACACACGATTCTCCGTCAACGCGTGATATCGTAGCATACACATGTGGTACTGCTGCACGCTCCTCCTATACGAGAGATACACGAGGACACGGCAGCTAACTGAACAGGAACCGTGAAACGCGTCAGGCTGTGTCAAGTTGGGAAATGTCCTTCCCTAGGAGTCTAGGGAATTTTTTGTGTCGAGAAAAAAAAATAAAAATTACGGGGGGGAGGGGGTAGAGAAGATTTGAGGATGGTGCAATCAGTGTGCATTCGGATAAGGGAGATGCAATTGGCGGGCATGGTGCGGGGTCCCCCGGAAGAACCGTTAGAATTCGAGGCCAGCGGACCCAGAGTTCGCGACTCCACGGGAAAGCTGCAGCACGGATGGATAGAGTGGTTTCCCGCTTCGGTTGCTCCCTGCCTTCCTCCTCTGGCCTGAGAATTCCTTTGGGAATTCACGAGAGAGGAGGAGACCACCTTGGGGTCGTACCGATGTCAGCCACATGAGAAATGTGCCTTAGGTTTACGTATGGTTGGGCGTTGGGACGCCTTTTATTTCTAGTCCCATTTCTGGTATTGAGATAGGCGGATGTCTTGGGGAATATAGGTAGAGAGAGACCTTGTTGCTGGTATGGGGGATATATTCCGTGATTTTGAATATTTGAAAGTTTTAGGTGAAGGGTCTGGATGATTTTTTTTTTTTAATTTGGAATAAAAATTTTGCAGGATTCAATTAAGTACAGGGAATCCTTCTGAGAGACTTTGGCGCTCGCTAGCTATGTAACCAGACATACGCCGGTGAATGTCGTGCAAACCTCTCGCTCGAGTCGACTCGCGCTACGTCGATATACACCAATCTAGGGACTTTGACGCTACGTGCATCTAAATCGAGGTCAAACCGAATTTTCTACTTTAACCTACTGAATACAGCGAATTTAGCTTTCTAAAGCGAGTAACGTTGCGATAGAAACTGAATGACCGGCGCGCGTCTCACGAGGCAAAATTTTCGCTGGGATTTAGTTTAGGAGAATCTGCTACTTTTTTTTGTTCCTCGACAATCTCGTTTCTCTGGTTTGCTGTTACCCTTATAGGCGCTCTTCGGACACGCTGAAACAATGACGATGGTCAGGGCTTTTTTTTTTGTTACTTGTCATCAATGGGTCAAACCCGTAAAATACGCTACTCGGCAGAAATGTCAATTCGAATTTCTCGTGACTAATGTTTGCCACGTTTTTACCTGAAATTTTACGCGCGTTTGCGCTGCTGGAAAATGTTGCGAATCCGTGGTACTCAAAATTTATTACTGAACACGCGTGTGCTCGTGACTGCAATGAAAAGCTCAACGTGCCAGGAAGCTTTTTCAGCCGAAATTTTTCAATTCACCCAAAATGAGTTTTGCATTTTGCATTCGTACCGTGTGTCATTAGAAATGTGCGAATTCTCTATGTATATTTCCGCGTTTCGAGTTGTGGCTAATTTCGCGATTTTACATAAGAATAAAACATTTGGGCGTTAACACCCGTTTTCTTTTTATATTTTCAAAATTTCGTGTCGCATTGATGTTACGTGTACACTTTTTTTTGGGGTATTCAAAAACTAAATAAAAATTGGATGCGTTCCAACTCTTAAGGCATGGATGACAGCTGCGCTTTTGTAGCTTCAAAACGCGAATAATTGGATACTTTAAATTCAGTGCGTACCCCCTGGGATCCTTTTTGTCTTGGCGAAATAAAAAGAAGCGCAACGTTTTTGCGTTTCGCGAAGTCACGTGAAATTATGACACCGACCTAAAACAAAACAACGCGAGAAAACCAGAAAACACAAGAAAAAATGCACTCCCGCACAAACCGAGAACCAAAGCGTAACGCCTATTGTCAGTTGACACAGTCCTCGGAGCATCTGTTTACAGAGGCAGACTTTTTAATAATTTTACTTAAAATTTTTCAAAATTACTCCATTATACCAAATGCAACAGTCGATGCGCAAAAATTTCGAAAGATTCAGTAACGACAGAATCCCAACTGGCAATATTCCAATATCCAGCGCGCGGCGTGTACAGCATATTCAAGACCGCGTGTCGCAGCTGTCAAAATTTTCACGAAAACTGACAAAACAGAGTATAGAAATTTTTAAGGTACAATTACGTTATTCGATAATGTAAATACTATTTTTTCTTAAATTCAACGATATGGCAAATACGTTCCCAAATACTAAATTAATAATATTTCATTTTGCGCTTTTAATACATATACCGTTAAAAACTGCTAGACCTAACAGTCACATTGAGTAGGATGATTTTTTCCCCGGTGAATATGAAAATCCATTTCCGTGTGTGCATCATATAAAGTACGAGCCACGCTCATGGTCGCGGCGTTAGGTTAGTTTCTTTGTCGAGGATTAATAAAGAAAAATAGGAGTGCAAGAAACCACGAGCAATAACCGGAACGACTGCAGAATGGCGGAGGCCTAAAACGTACGCACCTTGCGCAATTGCATTTCGATGCAGGTGCATCGTCACAGTCGTTGCAATTTGTGAGAAAACTCGTGGAAAATCTTTCCGTGGGATATGAGGTAGTCGCTGGAGAGAACGAGACGATAAATTTATATGAAGAAAAGAAAAGCGCGATATATATATATATATAAAAAAAAAAAAAAAAAAAAAAACATTTAACGATATTTAGG
>NW_014332865.1:738288-770243 GCF_000341935.2 Cephus cinctus
AAAAAAAAAAAAAAAAAAAAAATACATTTAACGATATTTAGGTAAAAGAAATGTAACTCACGGTTTTATCCGTAATAAGCAAAGTGCGTGAAAATTTTTTTTTTTAAATACGCAAATCATCTCGAAAACGTTGATACGATGAAAATTCGTAAAACTGAAATAAACGATACTCGTTGCTACTCGTTGCTAACGCAGGTCGTAAAGTTGCAATGACTATTACTATGTATTTATACTCATGGCGACGACAAAAGATGCGACGAGTATCGCAGTCTCGTGGATCGTCTAATGCGAATTGCCTTAATCGCGCGTCCGTTTACACGGCACGACGACGCAAGGACGTGCGACAGGCCGAGAATAGACTACGAGTCGCGATACGAGACTCTCGTTGCTCGTTGTACATACGGTAAGTGCACAGTGCGTACTGACTCGGTGCCTTAGCGATTTCTCAAGAAGATCCGAAGAGAGTCATTAGGTAGATTTCGATAGTGACACGACGGCGGCGCACGTGCTTTGCGCTATAGGAATAAAAGGAATATGAAATACACGAAGAGTAAGAAAAAAAGACTAGAATTGAAAGGAGAGAGAGAGAAGTGGTGAGGCTATTCGTAGAATTGAAAAAATGGCCAATCTCGAAAATCCACGTGCACACGACGTCCCGAGACGTGCTGCAGAAAGTTGAAGAAATAAGCACAATAGAAGTTTTTCAGATGATTTTTCTACGTACCGCCTATCGCGATATTGGGTATCATGGCCAATTATCGAACCACGTGCTTGCCAAGTAATGACGTAGGAAACTGATCGGGGGCGAGAAGTTTAAGAGTCGCGCGATAGGGTAAAATCCTATCGAGGTCAGCTAACTCGGTACAGAAGTGTACAAAAGGTGGGAACAAGCAGACAAAACAGCGATAAGAAAATGCCGCTGGAACGTTTCCAAGGGGACGATTCCTGCCTTTCCGGGAGTTGCGCCTGGGAAAAGGCGAGTTCCACCACGGCTTGACGCGGTCGGACGGGCCGATGCCAGGAATGCTCGTGCATGTACAAAGTGTCTGAAGAAGAAGATTCAAAGAAGTAGGAGTAATAAGAGAGGAGAAAGGACGAGAAAGAAGGTTGATACAGCCACTGCACTTATAGATACGAAGAAGAGAAAAACACGAGCGCGCACACACTCCATTCGGATGAGGCTGCGATATTTCGGCCATTTTGCCGCACAACAATGGCTACCACGCGTCCTCGTACGTTTGCATGGGTTAATTTTTAATCTCACTACAATCCCCCCCTCCCACTGCTAATTCCCTCATCCTCAGGGCCGCACACGTCCCGAACACGAACAACCATATTTCCGTGCCGCCGATTCCTCACGGGAGGTGGGCAAAGGTCATCCCGCGAACCCGCCTCCGCGACGCACCGGTGATCCTATAGGAAAAGCCTTCGATCGCTCACCGATCGGATCCACGTGATCACAGAGACACTTTATGCGCACATAAAGCAATGCCGATCGTACGACGATCAAGCACGAAAATTGGTAAGAGCCATTAACCACTGTCTACTCACTGTCGTATCCGCAGCGCAGAGGAGAGATCGGGCACGCAGGCCTCCCGTGTGTTTTCCCACGTCGACGAAAGTAGAGGAACTTGGAATCAGCAGAGGAATCGGCTTGGAATTCCGTGAAACGAGCTCGCAGCATCGGAGCCCGCAGTTGCACGCGAGTCAATGTCTAGCATCTCTCAAAACCGCACCTTAACACCACCGTCTTCTACGTCGATCGACAATACGATAATGCGCGTCCGTTAGAACCGAGGATAACGATAATTCAGTTTCTTCCCTTTTTTCCACGAGGCGCGACGCGTCGCGCCTTCTTTTCTTCCTCGGATTTGCCGACGACACGTCGAAAGACGTCCGCGTCGTCGTGGCGTCGCGCGTTTGATCGGCGTCGAGCACGAGGCCGATCGTACCGGTGGAGGCTGGTAGCCGAGCGAACAAGTAAAGGGGGGCGAGGGGAGGAACCGATCACAGGAGAGAGAGAGAGAGAGAGAGAGAGAGAGAGAGAGAGAGGAAGGCAAACGTTGCGCGGGCGCGCGCGCGCGCCCTCTCCTCGTGTGGATCTCGTGTGGATCGTGTGAGAGAGAGAGAGAGAGAGTGAGAGAGGAGAAGGGAGGCACACGAGGGATCGAGTGAGAGAGACGAAGAGAGAACCGTTGTTGTTGTTGATCGGCACAGGTTCACAGGAGAGACCGTAACCCTTCCGCACGATAATTTTCTTCGTTTGATTTTGGAAATACTCGGCCACCGTGTCAGATCATGTACCTTTTTCGATTACGACGACCTTCACTTTGCACGGAGTTGATTTTTCAATTTTACGTCTCATCTGCTTGGGACGCGATCACGTTACGTCGACCGATTCGAAAGCCCGGCAGTCGCTCGGGAACAAAGAAGAATCGGTTGCTGTTTTGACGCGTGACGCAGGCACCGTGTTTTCCAAAGTCACGAGACGATCGAATTTCCAAGGATTCACTCGCGCCGGTTACGCGTTTATTCTTTTCGACGAGCCTTTCCTCGCACGAGCTCTCGCTTTCCTTTCAACGAATATTCGCAAGCCACCTCAAAACATTAAACTGCAATTTCTCACCTTGCTCTATCGGTCCGGTACAATGTGCGGCCTTTCGTCGGCTTTTTCGTCGTGCGGCCTCGCGCGATAATGCCGCCGCGTGCCGACGCACTTAAACGTTCACGTCTCCCGACGTCGATTCTCAAACACCACAGACAACGTGAAACAATTTACAACAACGTGCACAACTCGATAAGCGACCATCCGGAAGGACGAAACACCAATCCGACGTGCCAACAATATTCATTTATAATCAGCGCACCTCCAGGCATTCTTGATTCCATATCAAATTGACAGCCACCTTATGTACAGTTTCCCATCCGCACTCCCGTTTCTTTCCCTTGTCTTCCTTTATATTACGTGTCTCCCTCGGGGATCCTTTCTCTCTCTCTCTCTCTCTCTCTCTCTCTCTCAGTTACTCCCTCTCGCGTTGTCCAGCAGCGTTGACGCGCGTGAGTGCATTCCGTGCATGCGTCTTCCTTCCTTCGATCCTCACTTCCTTCCAATTTCTCTTCCTCTTCTTCGTTCTCCACTTCCTCTTTTCTTCCTCTACCTTAATCCTCTTTCCCTCGCTTTTTTTTTCTTTTCGACGCCCTTCCTCTCCTTATGTATATGTATGTATATATCTATTCATATATATTGTATATATATATATACACACACACACACGTCTTTCTATCTCCTTTTCTTCTTCTTCTTCTTCTTCTTCTTCTTCCTCTTCCTCCCAAAGCCACCTCTCCTTGAGTCGCGCGATACGGAGAGAGTGCTCTCGACTGCTCCGGCTGGATGCGTTTTGCGAGTTGCGTTGGGTCGCGCTGCGCTCCCGTAACTGCATCCGCGTCCGCCAGCGCGGCTTGCGCGCTAGGAGCGTCGTCGTCCAACCCCACCATCACCACCACCACTAGTCGCGCTACTCTATACACTATACGTCACCTATGCAACTAACCACCACAGCGACCTGGTATAGTAACAGTACTGTTACTATACCTCTACCATTGCCGGCTCCTACTACCACCAATAACACAACCACCAATGGCGTCGTGTATCCGACCCGAACACAGGGACGCGCTCGTTGCACCGACATTGCAAACTCTCCGCCACGCCGCCACCTTCGCTTCTTCTCCAAGAGCATACAGCGCCATCTACTATATGGTGACACAGTGACATTCGGCGGTGTACGCATACAGAACTAATACTGCAGTCTATAGGTATACCTCCGTACGTAGATATCCTTCACGACGGCGTCGACGACGGTCCAATTGCACATTTTCCGAGTTCACCCGTGTGAGTACCTTTCGTTGTACAGGGTCGCACAAAAGTATCGAGCCTTTGGGCTACTTCGTCGAGAGTGTCGAATTACGAATTTTATATTGTACGTCTTTACAGTACGTAAACGTTCTTAGACACTTTAGAGCGTACACCTTTAACGTCAAGCTTTTTGAATTTCCCGCTTAGTTTTGGTACGTGAGAGTCTACCGAGGTTTCTCAGTGCTCCAGGGTGGTACGTAGATACTTTCTGTTTTGGAACTCGTTCAACCTACGGAGTTGGTACGCTAAAGAGAGACAGGGAGGTGGGGGGGGGGGACCTTTGATCGGAGGGTCCTTGGCTCGGTGAATGGGGAGTTTAAGCTGAATGAGGAACTCGAGGTGGAAGGTATGAAAGAGTCGGACCTGTTTTTTCTCTTTTCCTCTTCTTCCCTTTTTCTCCCTCTCCTCGTTCTTTCCTCGTATCCGGACCCACGGAGGACTTTCCTTCGGTTTTCCCAATCGACGTTACTGTTCCCTGGCACTGTGTGTCTAACCACCGTACGGACACTTGGAAGGCTAAGAAGGCTAAGAAGGCGCCACGAGGAGGGAGGGTCATGACGGCGGTGCAGCCTGGACGCAGTATCCGCGATTCTCGATCCTCATCGATCCACTTCCCGGCTATAGGGTGTGCTTGTGGTACTCGACCTGATACGCGGGGTACTCGTCAATGTAGGCGCGATGCTACCCAAGTTCCTCTTCATTCATATCCGACCGGCTACACTGGCTGCAGCTGCGACACGAGCTGCATCAGCTACGCCATTCAATGTCCTCAAGTATCTTTCGTTGGTACGTACCTTACCTGTACAGAACCAAAGCTAGAGATCAGCCTTCGGGCCCTTATCTTCAGTTCCAACGCAATCTGGCTATCCTGTACATGTGCTCGGCTTATATGTAATTTCCATAATTCAATGCACTTACGCATCTCAGGTATAGGAATGTACAAGATACCGCGTTCTTAAAATTGCTAGGTTACCTAATATATAATTTGCACAATTAAAATAAAATTTTGCAATTTATACGAAAAACATGTAATTTCATGATTTTTGGAATTTCCTTTATTTATCTCCAATATTTCTTTCGTCTTTTTCGGTTTCATTTCCTTGTTCGATTTTATTCTTGTTCTTATAGTGGATGGCGGTACATAACCGCATATACTATGTGTACATACACGTAAATATGTATATGAGGTTCGGTATGGAATTCGCGCGAGTATGCGCGCAATTGTGAAGCGTACGTCCGTGTACGCGCACACTGAGAGCCAGCGTTCGGGAACCGCACGATCCCTGCTCCTTTGTGGCGCTGTGGCCATGACACTTTTAATAGAAGACAATTTAATGCAGTTGCCGCTGCGATTTGAAATTTAAACATTAATCGCAAGCGCGTACGACGATTCGCTACTTTTCGTGCGTACAATCCTGCCAAACGTTCGAACGACCGCCTTTGGATATTCCGTTCGAAAGATAATTTCGTTGATTGGCAAAGGAAAGAAAAAAAAAAATAAATAAATTCCGAATAAAAATATATCCTCATGAAGATTGCGAGAGCAATTTTCTTTCGCAACGAGCAATAATAAAAATTCATATTTTGATGATAAAGACACACAAAGGAGAGCAAGGAGTCACAGGAGCCTCGAGACAGTCCAAGAAATTCGTAGCTGACGTGGGATACGTTTCAAGATGGCAGAGGTCGGGTTTCAAGATGGCTGTCAAAAGTGCATGAAGATTAGATATACCCAAAGTGCGCGCAGCGGTCCATCCGAGCTACTCGACAAGACGTCTGACCGTATATAGGCGGCCATCGCGATCAACGCTTACGCAACGTCGAGCGTCGCCATGGCCGTCGAAATTAATGTGTTTTCCAGAAACGTGACGAGGAGTGTGGCGCGCCCCATCGGCATCCTCGCTAATTCAATCCTATACTTGACATTAAATTCCTCCTGGCCTTCTATGTGCACCGCACTTCGCCACCGCCACTGCTCGGTGCCTTTCTCTTCCTAGCCAATGCTTTGCGTCCTATACCGAAAAGTTAAAAAAGACACTTTTCATTTCTTACGAACGCCTACCGAGTCACCTACGTAATACCAATTCGAGTCAGACCTACGTTCCCCAATGGATCAGTCAGATCCCCCTCCTGGAGCCCCCATTGATCGATCAGAATTTTCATTACACACCCCTGCTCGCCCTCGTGGTAATATCCTTATCAGGCTATTGTACCGATTGACAAAAATTTGGCAGTATTTTTAAATTTACCCAAAAAAATAATTTATTTAATTAATTACGTCAATTTTATATTCGCCCGAGACCACGTTCTACGAGACTTTCATTTTGCTTGTGACTTACGTAAATGACAAAAATTCGTAAATGATAACGAACGCGACGTTTGACAGTGGGGAACGCGTAATCTGGTGTTTTTGCTAATAGCAAACATCACGCAATAGGACTGACTGGCTGTATAAACGTATAGAGCCGTGAACTGGGTAAGCTCCTAGAGTTGGTTGCGAGAGAGAGAGAGAGAGAGAGAGAGGGGAGAAGGAGGAGAGCACACCAGCCGAAGAAACACATAGAGTCGGTATAGAAAGAGAGTTATTCTCTCTTCCATTGCATACGTGTATACATATATGAATGAGCGTATATATATATATATACACTAAGTCCAGCGAGTGCGTATCCTATGCGTGAGTGTTGCGATACGTACCACGTGACGTCTAAATTCAGTCGGCCATTTTGGAGCATGATTCATT
Organism: Cephus cinctus; assembly: GCF_000341935.2. NCBI lineage: Eukaryota > Metazoa > Arthropoda > Insecta > Hymenoptera > Cephidae > Cephus > Cephus cinctus. The sequence continues at coordinate 744,942 of NW_014332865.1, forward strand.
TGTTTAGAATGGGTCGGATAGAAGCGAGAGGCGGAGCCTCGCGCACAAAATCTTCCTGTGCATTAGATTTGAGGGGAAGTCGATCCCAGTCACGTACGCGCGGGGCCTTGAGGGGGCCTTTAAGGCCCTATCGAATTTCTTTACCGCCATATTTTCACCTTCACGTGCGTTTCGACGAAGAAATCGGGACAGAACCAAAGTCACGACTTTGGGATATTTACGTTGTATCGGGATTATTACCAGACAATCCGAAGGATCGATCCGCCAATTGTTTTAACGTATCGCGAATTTATACGGTAATGTCTATTGTGTTTCTTTTTTTACAATTCGCGAAGCGCGAATTAATGTTTACTTTATCGCCCAGTGCTAACGATATATATTCTACGATGGAAAATTTGGTCCAGTTAATTTTCCCGATTAAATTTTGGATATTAATGCGAATGTAGACCGATCAATGAAATTACGTTTTCAGGGACGTCTCTGATATATTGGCAATGTCTCGCGAGTGCGAGCAAGGCTAAATGTGCCAGTTGAAAATTATACCGTCGAGAAGAAAGACGTATGAATTATTTATTTTATACAAAAGAAAAAGAGAAAAAAAAAGAAAAAGACAGACGAAAAGCAAGGGATAAAAATATCGTGGGCATACACGAAGATCTTGTATTTTAGCTGAATGCTCTGTGTTTACCTTTTAATCTACCTAAGTCCTGATATATACGTCAGGCAGTTTTGCATGTGTATATATATATATATATATATATATATATATTTGATAGAGAGTACTCTGATTCTACGTGCGATATTAATTAGCGATAAACTCAAATATCACGTTTCTGCGAAGTGCACTCTAATATGCAATGCATCCTGCAACGACCGGTTGAGTTTCGTAATTTCCTTGAATTTTGATACCACCGACGAAATTCATGGGAACTTTATCGGCATTGCAAATTAACGATAGTTTTCTATTAGTTAGAGCATAAGCAGTGCTCTGAAGTGGGGAACAAATATATTCGAATATATTTAACAGTGCCGATTGTTGTTTGTAGCTGTGTTCAGGGTAACGAAAAATATTTAAATTTACCTATTTGTAAAGTCAGTGGGTCACTTGAGATACGATGCCAAATTCGAAATGCAAAGTAGATGGAACAGGGCATAAGAGGGTTGAGCGAGTGCAGGAAGAGAAAGAGAGAGAGAGAGAGAGAGAGAGAGAGAGAGAAAGAGATACTCAAGAGGAAAGGGAAACAGGGACCAGAACAGCCTTCGTCTCTGAAAGGCTGTACTCAGCGGTATTCAGCGGTATTCAGCGTGTCAGAAAGGGAACGGACGGCGTTTCTGAAGAGGCCTTGACCGTATCTCCGCTTATCGTATCAGCCGCGCTGCACTGCCAACGTCACGGCAGCATCTCGGCAAATTAGCACTTTCCATTGGCGAAAATCGACACAAGTCCAACAATTGAAAACGGGTCATGTAAGTTATTTAAAAAAAAAAACCGTCACGTGTAAAATCTTGAAACAAAAAAATCATGATGGCCGACCCGGAGTAACCTTAAAAAATTAGCATACTTAATTGTTCCAATAAAAGTAATGTCTATGTAAACTTTTTCGAGACAAGATAAAAAGAGCAATTAATGAAAATGAGATACGAATGATATATACAAGACGTTCACGATATATCATAGTTACGGGCAATCTCGAAGTTCAGAATAAAGTACGGTAAGTATAGCGCTGGTAGGTTAAAGCGATTCAGAATGATTTTACAGTCTGTGCGCTGTCTGGACTGGAGTCGCGCAGGAGACGGGCAGACGAGTCCCTCTCGTTTTGCATTCAAATCGGACGAAGAATCGTGAGACTACGTAGGTAGAAAAAGAACAGACACGGGCCTAGACATTGATCCGTTCATATTTTGGGCTTGGCTACTTGTTGCGCCAAGAATCCTGGCTACACGTTATATAGGTATATACATAGACTGCTAGTTAAATAGACGCAATGTTGAGTCTAGGTACATATATACATATACGCATTACTATGTACAAACTCAGTCATGCACAGTTTATACGGGAACTGCTGGTACCCATATACCACGTATAGTATACACGTCCTGCTATATATTTAAAAGTTCTACAATCAACGAGCTACCCCGCTTTATCCCAGTTTGAAAATTTTCGGATTTTCGCACATGCACAGAGCCATACGTACACCGATTAGCCACGATTGCCGCCACCGTTGCTCCCGTTGCTGACGCTGCTCATTCGACCTACATATATATGCTCACGATTCTATGTACATAGTAGTACCTATATATATATATATATATATAGCTTCAACATATCCCACCGGCTGACACTATAAACGCCGTTACTACTTGTTGCACGAGTCCCCGAAACGAGAGTAGAATTCGCTCCTGGCTTCAACATATCCCACCGGCTGACACTGCTGACGCTGCTCATTCGACCTACATATATATGCTCACGATTCTATGTACATAGTAGTACCTATATATATATATATATATATAGCTTCAACATATCCCACCGGCTGACACTATAAACGCCGTTACTACTTGTTGCACGAGTCCCCGAAACGAGAGTAGAATTCGCTCCTGCTGATTTGCGAAATATATCGGACACCCCTGTGATCCGATACATCGATTAATTAACCTAGCCCGTAAATACCATATTTACAACGATCAAATTTTGGTATTATTAATTTACCTGAAATCTTTTTATTTTGTGTCTATATATATCAGTAGAATGGTTATTTTGAACGAAGGCAGAGTATCTCGATATATTTTCAATGGTGCCAACTTGCGGATTCCCCGTCTAGGGACCCCATATCGATCGGTGGGCAAGAATCGAGAGAGTCGCGGTCTCTTAATTACGCGAACGTAAATCGTTGAACTTAACACAATCCGGACTGCGCAGTGGGGCGCCGCCGAGTGTGCATACATATACGTACTGACTGTACGACAGTGGAACACGGGCTGGTAGCGTCACAGCCCGGCAACCGATGCATTCAGTGGCTGTGAGTTTGTTGGGTGCACGAGTGCACACTGGTGGTGCACATGCATATGCATCTGTGACGGGAGGTAGGTATGGAGGTACCGGGTTGTCTATGTTGGTGCATTCGGAATATAGCCAGATACAGATAGAGAGGGGACCATATAGCTTCGACATGGTACATATGTATGTAGATATGTACATATGTACATGTGTACATAGGATGTACGGGACGGTATACAGCCAGCTTAGGTATATAAGTGCCACGGGGTGGCACGACTGCATGTAAATGGCCGGGGAACTTGAACGTCCGTGTGATTGCATGTGCAACATCCGTTCGATGTGTGTGGAGTATGGACAGTGTGTGCTATGTGGAACACACTCGCTCTCGATAGGTCACTCTCACTCTCTCGTTCGAGAGGGAAATTTGGCAGCTGTTTTAAACGCGGCTAACGGGCGAAACTACTGCTTGAGTTAAGCCACCCCTTTATTTCCGAAGGGTATGTTGTCCTGTTATGCTGTTTTATGTTGTTTTCCGGTTGGATTTTTCATGTCTCGTTGGTTGTCGCCTGTTTTTTCGTACTTGATGAGAAAAGTTTACGTTGCTTGGAACTGGTGTTGTAACTAATTGCGTGGAGCTGTGGCAATTGGTCGGTTTTATGCAGCTTTTGGAAAAACGTATTTCGATTTAATATTTGTTACATTTAACGAGAGGGAGGGAGGGGACGTATGGATGATTTTTTTTATGCAGTTTTCAAATTATCGATTCTTTACCGTTCCTATAGGTAAGTTATAAGATCTTGGGTTTTGATATTCTGAGTAATTTTTTTATAAAATATTTTTTGTAGTTTTACAAAATGTTTTTATAAAATTGCAAATTATTAATTGTATCGTTCGACTTGATTGCCGTTAATTTACGGTACGATGATTTTACGTTATCTTGTGTATATATATATAGCTTCAGACTGATATCAAATTGACGATCTCGCGCGATAGGACAGACTCGTAGGAAAAAGGAAGGTTTTCCATGGCCGGTGAGCCTGACGAAAGAACACGATCGACTCGTCTCAACGTTCGCTTTCGCTTTCCGTCGTCGGATCCTCACGATCTTTTACCGTAATTCTTAGTATTTCAGTTACACACTCGTTTCACTATAGCGATACAGTAAATACCAATGGAAAGATAATTACAGAAGATGATTGCAAAATTCTTAAAAATCATAGAGTTCAAGATACAAAAATCCTTATCTGAAAAAAAATCTTTAATATAATTCACATAAGACGCAACGTCAAAAAATGTATAACGCATAATACCTATAAAAATCTCATTTCCCCATAATAAAATCTCCGATTCCCGTATACCAATGTATATACTACACATGTCGGAAATAAGCTCCAGAAACATGCGATTGTAATCTAAAGTTCATTTCCGATTTTCATTATTTGACGAAACGTCCAAAAAGCGATGTGTCAGTACCGATATCGATACTGGTAATCTATTTAGATTAGTCAAGAGAAAGATATACATATAGATTATCAGGTAGCGCAGCCCGATAGGATGCTCGTATCGTAGCGAGTCTCTGAACGTGGTGGCTCGGTTGCACTGACCTGGGTTAACATGGAGTGCAGTGCCGAATATAAAACGGTCGGTACCACTGACCCTCACTCTGCAGTCCAACCCAGATCCCTCTCCTTCCCTGTGCTCAAGTACTTCATCCTCTACCACCTTCGTCGACTCTCACTACCTCATCCTCCTTCGTATTCACTCGCACTCTCTTTTTGGCAACCTCTCGTTCTCTTGGTCTGTCAAACTCTCTCTCTCTCTCTCTCTCTCCCTCTGGTTCAGCCTCCATTCGTGAACCGAGAGGGCCGAATGCAGCGAGTGGCACACAAAGTGGCCACGGCTGCAAGAGCGATCGAGAGAGCGAGCGAGTGCGCGCGCGAGCGAGAGGGAGCGAGACAGAGATACGAATCCAAAGAGAGGGCAGGGCCACGGTCACCCGAAAATACCGGCGCACCTCGCTCGCCTCGGTGAGTTTCAATGGCGCGCACTTCATGTAGGTACCAGGCCGGCAAGCCAGCCTGTATACCGGTTACTCGTCACTCTACGATCGACTCATTCTACAGGGTGTGCCAGTAAGAAAAAACAAAAAAAAACTTTAAATATGCATACCCATAATTTTTTTTGGGATCTTACTTTAATTATTTTTTGTTCACTATCATTTTCACCTGGCTATAATTCAATGATTGGGATAGGTCGGTAATACCGCCACTACCGGTAGCACCGGCAGCGGTTGTTTTACTCTATCGTTGCTATTTCTATTACTGTCACTTTTACGACTGCGTGGAACAAGCAGGAATAGTAAATAACAGAGGCGATAAGACTTTCCTGCGAATTCTCAGTGTCTGCTGCCGTCAAGGGTCGGAAGGTGTCGTGAATCATCGGTACGGTTCGATCGAGACTCGATTTGCGAAACGGCCCATATGCAATTTAACTGGGATATATGGATATACGGAGAGAGTGAGCGGGAGGGAAGGTGGAGGCTGAGCAAGAGGTATATCGATAGGGTGGGTTAAAGAGGAATGCTGTAAGGGATAAAGGGGGGATGAAGAGGGATAAAAAAAAGGGATAGGGATCGAGAAATAAAACTGAGGGAGAGAGGAATGCTTTGCCGGCATGATTACGTGCTCGAAGCACTCCTGACAAACAAAGCGTGCTCTGTCCTCCGTAGCCGACCTACCCCAATATGTATACCAAGAACGTAGGAACCCTCTGTATTTGCACTTGAGCAAATCGCGCTGCGATGTGCTGCACTGCGCTATGTATAACGTCAGGTATACCGGCTATGACGGATATGCAAACATCAATACAAAAATTGAGTATCCACTCAGTGTTCGGAGATCAATGATCCTCCGCTGAAGGAAGACATGGACCTTTTTCTAATATTCCTACTTTTACTTCGTTTTTTTTTTTCTTTTTCGACTTTTCATTACGCTTCTTTTTCATACGGATGCACTATAGCGGTATTGATATGCATAGTGATACTCGGTATGGCGCTTACCCTTGTTCCTCTTTGTTATCCTTATGATCCTTCTTCTTGATTAAAATTAGGAATTGAGATTGAACACGTTCTGTCACTATTTTACGTTGTGCACTACTCGTCGAATACACTCGCTTTTTCCTTTTCGCTAAATCATCCGTAACACCAATGACTATCTTGCTGGTAACGTAACGTATGTATGTTCGTTAAGCCAAAAATTAGTACCCATGTGCTTTCATTTGAAATTAAACTACACACTTTGCTCGCTTTACTTGAAGTGTCTGTTTCGCTGACTCGGTCAACATGTTGTTCCGTACTGGCCGTCTACGCGCACCGTCCGTTCAGATAACATTCAACGATTCCCTAACCTACCTCACACCAACGATACAGCATCGACCAAAGGCAATTTGACGGCGAGCCCACGCGCCTTGTGAAACCGTCCAATAACATCTCTTCGCTTGCTGCACCTTTCGGGATACACGTGGATCGTGATAGTTTAAGCGAGGAAATTAATCGAATCTTTATTTGAAATTCGTTAGGATATATTTCTTTGCTTGAAATTATTTCTAGGTCTTTAATGGATTATATGCCATTTTTGCTTGGGTATTAAAAGAGATTAAGTACAATGAGAGGAAAAAATATACATTTTGTATTTGTAATTTTGAAATTTTTTTTTTAATAAAAATTACTTATGATCAACTTTATATTCAATTTTTGAATTAATTTATATTCATTATTAATATTTTTCATTGTTTTTTGGTATGTGTAGTATGATATACGATATCCAATCAATCGTTTCGTGTTTCTGAGAATGAAAAAAAAAATGAAATCCAAAAAAATAAATCAATAATCCGAGCGATTGAATTTAACACATCAGTCGAATCTTTGCAACGATCGTGATAATGCCAAAACTTTCTGAATAATCCTGTATCGTTTCGTCATCCACGCATACGCCAAAACACAGCTGCCATCGTATAAAGCCAAGGTCCCACGTGGTGCTGATAAGAACGTATTTTGGAGCGAATTAACTTCGTATCTACGGTGCGTCCCACATGTCGTCTGCGACGACCAGATTAATTGAATTCCATGTAAGATTGAAAAGCTGCATGGTCAACGTCCACCAAGTACCGTAACGATGACCCCCTCCCCCCCCTCTGCACATATTGAAATGAATTCGCATGACGTATATCACGGCACTAGCGTTAATACCAATAATTTGGAAAATCACACGAGGTCATTCCCGTAATCCACAGTTCGCGTGTACAGTCCAACAGCGAGCAATTTTCCATAAATTTTCGACAGTCAAATAGCCATCACCAGGACTTCTTGACCTTATGGATTTGCTTGACCTCCCTTGGTATCGATCGTCCATTAAAATGCTATAGAGTTCTCGGGACACCCTAAACCACGCGTAGGGAAATTCAAAACCAATAAACTAATTTAAAAGGTTGGATTTGAGTTTAATGTTAATTTTCACTTAAATCCCTATTAGAACTTGTATTTCGTAGTAAAAAAAAAAAGCACTACACCACAGCATAGACGTGACGTATGACACATTTGGTACTGTTTATAAATTATGGAGAATTAAAAAAAAAAAATTATATATAAATTACAAATTCCATTTATCGTCATAAGTTCTTTTACGTATGCTGTGATTTATTTTTACTATCGACTTTCCGTTCTTCCCTACCAGACACATGTAACGGTGCGACATGTGCACAAGTGGGTACCAGCTTGTGGTTTCCGGGCCTAAAATTCGTATTTATCTAAACCGGCGGGATGTCGTAATCGTCTGGTACGAGAAACTGAGGTGAATAACCGCGACAACGTAAATCTCGTCGAATTTAAGTAGCATATGCAATGCCAATAAAATATATTTTTTCCTCGAATCAAATCACTCATCAGTCGCATATAAGTCACACATAAAATCCCAAGCACGAAATCTAAAAGAATCAAATATATATAATCTAATTATATCCCAGAATTCGTATCTCGAATTCCACTTTTCTTTTCTATCTCTGGCAGCTACCATAACCCGGGCAACGAAAGACTTTGGTCATAGACTATACCAAGGACTAAGAGGGTGAAACTCGTGCTAGAATCTCACCAATTCTCGACTACACGCTAATCCCAGAAAAGGCAGCAGGAGTTCGTAGGAGTCTTACTCGTCGAAGCTATTCATCCAGGTTATCGTGCCATACACGTCCCATACGTCCCATTACTCACACGACTTTTCCCATTGCCATTGAAGATCATATGGAACGGATCGACCAGCTACTACTATACTATATACACTAAGAATGAACCATAATAGCATATAGGTACCACGTAGACTCCCGTCAAGGACTAGGCTACTTAACAGTTATCTAATTACTATTTAAACGGTAATATCAATCTTCGAGTACAAACTATAACGTATGCGACCCTGCACATACTGTACATAATAAACTCTGAGTGATTTCGTAAAAGATCAAAAGAAAAGAAAAGGACAGCCATTAAGTACAAAACGCAACAGTAGAGCCAGCATGGAACTCGAAGGAAGGTCCCGCTGGATCTGGACCTTTACTGGCTGTTAAAAGGATCTTCCCGTTGGCCCGTTAAGCGTAGTTCTCAAGGGAGCTATGAAGTTTCTCAGTGAGAAGCTGCGGAGCTCGTGCCGTTAGACTACAGAATTGCATCGGATGCATCCTGTGTCCTTAGTCAAATAGACGCTGGATCGGACGGTCGAAGTGGTCAAGAAGTCATTGAGCCGTTAGAAACGTTACTGTATAAAATTGAGTATAGGTCGGGTTGGATACTCGATCGAGAAGCGGAAGAGTCGACATGAGAGACCACACCGAGGTCTTCATCCGGAATGATTTTGGCTTCGTGCAGACGACGAGGTCTTTTGCCCCGCCAGGATGGCGACGGCTCCGTTCCCGGCGCAAGATAACCGGAATACAGGTTTCTGCGGATAGAGTTGTGCCGTGACGCGCAATGGTAGGGGGTATACCGGTAGAGATGCTAATGCCGGCCTTGTGCCACATACTCGTGCTTCTGTACCCAGTGTGTGTATATATATATATATGTGTGTAGTTACGCGAACATCACAGTACGGAAAATATTGGTATCGGAGTTTGTAACAAAAAATAGCAACCAAGGGACGGCGGGGAGAAGGAGAAAAAATATACGGAGGTACCTATTCGTGATCGTAAAAGCATTCGGCTCGAATACCAATGTACAAATAGCAGCTACTTATTCGTCCCTTTGGACGGACGATATTTTATGACTAGTGGAAAAAGTAACATTTGACGGATCTTCAATTTCGAAATGATTATTGGCTGTGGGAAACGATACAAGTCCTAGGGAGGCTGCGGGATTTGAATGTCTATGGACCATGGAGTGGATGATTGCGGCATGGACGATTCGAATTGGAATTTTCAATGCAGGCAAGAAACAAGGTTAGGTCAGGTTGGGTTAGGTTCGGCGCGTTAAGTATCGCGAAAATGCATGAAAAACTGGCTGTCCTAGAAACGCACTGGCCAGTCAGTGGCACAAACTGCTCGACATGTAGAGACGGATACGTCACTGACACGGGTGACTTTTACGAAGACGACGCAAGCCGTCGCGACGTCCGTCGGTGTACCTTAAGAAAAACTTTCGAAATTCCGTACATTTGCAAACTCGAAGTTACGATTATTTTTTTCTTTTTTTTATACATTGTGTAAAAAATTAATTAAAGATCCAGATATTAATTGAATCGATACTTCAATTTTATTTATCGTCCGAACCCGGAAATTATGTCTGGTCGATAAATTGTCAAGATCTGTTACACTATAGGTATAGTGCGTTAGGATTTTGAGGCAAGGAGGAAACTGGCGAGATGGCCTCAGGCACTGACGACCTTCGATCCTCGGTCGATCGGCTTCTACGTTAAATGTTTTTCTTCCCGATTGACATCGAAGAATTGATTTCGTGCCGGATAATTCTTCGGCATAAATCGTCGCTGGCGATTATTATGGATGCCTGAGGATCATGAGACTGGCTAAGTAATAATCTTTGAGCGTTCTAATGCGACTTGGGAACCGGGCGGCCTCCAAGCTGAAATAACTCCCTCGGTCTACGTCGCGTTCCCCTTGCGTACCTTGTATGTACCCTCTAACGCTTATATGCACTGCCGAACCGAGTACGTACGATCAAGTATTTCAAAGGTGTATCTGACGCATCGTGCACTGTGCGATTGTTACTAGTACATGAGAATATAGGTATAGTTGGACAATGAGATGCTGAGGTTAATAAAATGTCTATTGGGAAATTCGAAACTGAATTTATGAATTGCATTAGCGGAACGCGTAATGGAAATTCACTTTGTCTTTTTCCTCTTTGTTTTTCTATTATAACGTTATATATATATATATATCCCTATATATCTATCGTATGCATTATAGTTGTATATATACATATATATAGACTGGACTTTAACGAATGACTCCTGACAATGACAATGGCAGAGGCTGAATTGGCCGTGGATGAGGACGTTCTCCTTTACTTTTAATCTTCGCGTGAAATCAAACCGTTCCGCCGATATTTGCAAATATTGATTTTGAAAAGCATCGAACAATGGTCTTATTTTCTGTTTTCAATGCCCATTGTCGCCGGTCGCTCGTCGCTCGTCGCGCGATATCATCGCCATTTTTCGCTCGTACCACCGACCCACTAAGTTTGCACTGTGCATTTAAAATTTTTTATATTTTCAACCTTTGATTTATCGTTATTCAAAGTTCACGATACATCGATCATACCATTCCTGTCTCGTAATGGCGAAAGAATTGAAATTCCAAAAATCTATCGTTTCACATTCGCACAAAATCTTTCATGCACATCCATCCTTAAAATCAATAACTGCATCGCCACTATACCCACGCGCATACAAAAGTTAATATAAAGACAGTATAGTATTTTAGAATGCATTATAGCCAAGTGTATCATTTATAGCAGCCGATATATGGGAACGCGACCGTAAATGCAAAATATGCAGCGATCGCTTCTTAATTGCATATACCTCACCTCCGTAGAAGTGCATACGTATCCAAGTATACAGATGCATTAACGTATGCAACGCATTCAATCCAATTTTCAAATTCTCCCACGATTCCTTATGCAATTACAAGTGATCAAACAAATGAAATTTAAAATTAAAATTTTTTTTTTTTCAAAAAAATCTTTTTTTAAATTTACTCCCAGACTATAGTATCTTCACGTTATCAGTTTCGAGCTCGTCCACTTCGTACGCTGACGATCATCGGACACAACAAGAAGCAGCACGGAGAGCAGCGGAGTTACAATTCGCAAATGCACGTTGCAAGTCGAAGTGAAAGTGCAGTTTTGCAGCTCCGTGCAGCTCAGTGTCTTGGCTCACTCGGCTTGGGTGCGCAGGGCCTCTGACCTTGTCCCAAATACTGCGACTCACTAGCTCCTTCGTTATTTCTTTCCTTTGGCTGGTCTTATCCAAGCTCTTGTATACCAATGTGGACATTTCGAAGGGACTGCTGCTGCAGGCTTCCCCACCACGATCACACTTAGGTAGACGTAACATTCGTGAAGTTGAATATTAACAGAGCTATAGTGGGAGTAATAAATCGTATAATTGCATAGACTACATGAAACTCTCGAGGTTCGACTGATTTAATTGGAGAAAATTATAATAAACAATCTCCATGATTGATAACTATAAGCGTTCAATGACAATTCCATATAGTGCCTATTGTCAAAAATTTGTTAGCACAATTTTAATTTGGTTGAAATATTAAAAAAAAAAAAAAAAAAAAAAAAAAAAAAAAAAAAAAAAAAAAAAAAAAAAAAAAAAAAAAAAAAACATTATTACATTTAATAAAAATTAATATTAAAAAATTTTTTATTACAAAATATACGTACGGCATTATCAGGTAATTCTTATCAGCACGTGTAGCAGGAATGGGGAGTACATTTCCGAAGCAAGCAAGGTCCTAGGCGCGACCTAACGGCAATTAAGAAGCCGGTAGGTATTCGTATTGATCTTTGTCTCCTAGAATCGATGTAATTAAATCAGATATTTCAGGCGGTACCATTTAGTCCACTCGCGGCGGATTCCGCGATTCCTCGAATCGGCCGACCGGTATAAGATCGTGATAAAAACCAGGCTCTCTAGTACCCGTTTGCCATCTAGCGATATCTTCAGGGATGCTGTATCGATTCGATCCACGATTCAATACCTCATGGTTAAGTCTATCGAAGGGTTTTCGCGAACGAATCCCACGGCAGGATCATCCAGCACCAGGTTCATCTGCCTCGTCTTCGTCTCGTTTTCGATCGTCTGTCAAACTAGACTCGGAGTCAGATTCCAAATACCGGGTTCGCAACCGGCAAGCGGCGAGCGCGAGAAGCCAGGAGGCAAAATCGTCACGATGAGTACCTCGCTCGTACCTGGACTAGGTTAGGTTAGTTATCCATTGTAACTTGGGAACAGGCTCGGCCTAAGCTCTATTCGAGAGTGAAGTCAGGAACGTCTGGGGCGGAGCCATTCCGCGAAGTCATTAAAGCCGAAACGAGTGCCACGAAGTATACCGGTCTCTACCGAATACCTGGGTCCGATCCGCTCGGTCAGTCCTCTTGAAAGTAGCGCCCCGCAAGAGGCGTGACGAGTATCAAGACCCTAGGTCCTAGTCTATCTTGGTTTTCTACTACCATCAAAAAGTCCTTATCTTACGATAAGCTATCGAATTTTTTCAAACTATATATTGTACTATCAATTGATAAATGTATTGGATGATACTTTAAACGTCGCCGAGTAAAAGTTAACGTGACGAATATTTGGTACACCTTGTATATAGATATTATTAACGTATATTAAGATGTCCGGGCATTAGAATCGTTAGGTACCCGTGTATAACAGTTTGCTTTGCATGTCCCACAAGACGGTATATCTCACTGTAATGAATAATAGATTAACGGCCACTTATTAGGCTACCCGAGGAGGCCGCGTGACCGTCAAATAGTTAGAATGTTCTAAAATGGCCGCCTCGCCGAAGGCCGAGTTTTTACAACGACCGGTTTAGAAGCTACGCGCTGCCGATTCCAGTCTCGTAGGCCAAGTCGAGTCCAATCCGATCCGAATCCGCGTCCCCGCCATATCCTCCCAGCCAATCGAAGCCTCCGAAAAGGAGTGTTCTCATTATTTTAAAACCAGCAGATCCGAGCGTTGCTGTTGTAACGCTCGTGTCATAGGAACCGGCCTTAGCCAATCGCAGTACTTCGTATTACGTATGCCGTTTCAATCTTTGATATCTCAGCCTCGCGCCGACGCACTAAAATAACCTGCCCCCTTACCCCCTGCCGGTATGCTTATTCTTCTTACCTGCGACGTTCTAGACGACAGACACCTTTAACCTACTCGATTGAAGGTGGAGGTTGCAACGATTTCGATTAAAGGTGGGAGCTCCATGTATTATTCATACTATGTGCGCGAGCGACGATAAATAAATTCATCTTTGCCTTCGTGCCATCGATATCGAGCATCGTAGCCCGGTACTTCGTTACTTCGCGATATCGTCGGCAGCTAAGCATTCTTTGCGAATTACTAAACACTACATAACTTCGGGTCTATGTAATATTTTAGCGCCTAGCGGTTAGACGGAGCAACGGAGTTAACAGGGAGTCTTTAATATGCAGTGATGTAGAACGAGAGGGAGGGGGGAAGGGGGGGATTTTGTAACTTTTTTTTCAAAATTTAATTATTTTCGACACCGGGACGCAACGGAGTTTTTCTTTCGCCTAAGCTCACACGGCACCGGGTTTAGAGTCTGGAAGCGTTTTCAAGAATCCGAGCGTCGCTTTGGGACGCGTGGCCTCGGTTTCCGAGCGTCGTGACGTCACACCCTTCTAAACAGGAGGGGCCCAAGCGACTAAACATGGCCGTGGATTTAGGCGGCCAATGAGAACGCGCGTACAGGTCCCCTTTCTAAGCGTTCCATTCCGGGCGTGGAGAATCTGGACGATTAGAAGAATATTCGGCCCGGTGACCGGATGTCGGAAAATGGTGGCGTAAGCGGTTAAATTCAAAATGGCCACGGATTCATAACCCGCAGAGACGATTCCTCCAGTCAAATCCTGAAGTGTCAGACCCCCATGCCTTTTTTTCCTTGTTTTTCACTGATTCTCCTCTTTTTTCCTACTCCCTCCGCACCTACACGAGCTTCTTTTCGACGCCCAATAAAATGTTAATTTCCGACGTGCTGCCAGCTAAATGGACAAGACGCAGCGATGTAAATGCGCTCTTTTTAGATCCTTTGAATGAAAGGTGAATGCGACGCCGTCAGTGTGGTAATCACCGTTCCGGGACGTTTACGTAATTTTACAATTTTTTCTTTTTCTTCTTTTCGCACACTCACACTCGACTCTCGTTGCATTTACCGGGCGATATGCCGATGCTCCCACCACGGATAAATAAGCCAAGCCTGGACACAGTCTTTAATTCCCAATGATTATCTCACGGATAGTAAAGATGGCGTCTGTATACCCATATAACTTGACTACGTCACGCCAATGATAATCTTGACTTCAATCAAAAGGACGTGGATGAGAGATACCGCCAAGAGAAGACGTGTCCCGTACAGCCATGAAGCAATGGCGATTCCTCTCGTGCGTCGCACCGTAACTCGATGCATCCCGTAACATAAGAAGAATAAGAGGAGTCAGAAGCGCAGAGTGGAAAGTGAAGAAAAAGAGATAAACGACAGCCAGTGCCCAGACCTATGACAAGAATAGTATACAAAAAACTTATACCGACCAGGTGCAACGAACCAGTTCAACACGTTATACCTAAAATTGCACAAAAATTATTATTAAGAAAAAAAGAAAAAAAAAAAAAATCATACATACCAAAATAATCCCATCTACGTCAACCGGTTTAACGTTTTTCATACCCATTTAACAGCCGACCACTTTTTACCGGTCCCAATCGGGTGGCGCGAGACAACCCATACCTTATACCAAATGGGATCCAATGCTAAGTCCTAAAACTGCAGCAATGCACCAGCAGTGCAACAGTCTCCTCAATGATTTCCAATGCTACTCGGACACGCTCGCGTGCCTTTAGACGCCAACACAAATAGCCCATATACTCCAGGAGCTAGTGAGGTAGGTGAGTATCTATTCCCTGGGTAGTCAGTGCTCCCTCCTGCCGCACTAGATTGCCAGAGTGATCCTGGCGGTTCAGGTTGGTGGTTCAGCTTGGCACAAACCGACCAACCCGATCATTCGAACCGACCAAACTGGTTTTACGTCGTTTCTGATGCCGCGCGGAGAATTTGATAGATTTCTAGTTTATTCCGATGTGCGCCGAGATCTCACGATCGGCAGGAGTCAGCCGTGTCTCCGTATGAATTCAAAGGCATAGGTATACCTATGTACAACGCTATGTCAGGTAAGGCTTATCGAGTCTACAGGATCGTTCGGTAATGATTAAGTCAGATTCTGAGCCAGAGTCTAAAGACTATATAGTGAAACGTTTACGTACAAAGTATATATATATATATATATATATATATATATATATATATATATATATATACACAAGTACATATCTACATATGCAAAAAGGCTCGTGCTCGCGCGGCGTGCCGCGCAAATTGGAACTGCCTGTACGCAGACCTATAAGGCCGAAGAAAGGTTGTTGCAGTTCATCAGTCATTCCGGGGATACTGCAGTCATCGCGGACGCATTTACAACCCCACAGAGCGCAAAATGACGTCCGTACCGAGAGAAGAGTATATTCACATACGACTCGTATGTGGGGTAGGTCGTGATTGCTCAGTGATACAAAGGGTGGACAGAACCCCCTGGGCACCCTTCCCTATTACGGGGGCTGAATATTCTCTAGAGTAAAAAATATATATATCACAAAAAGAAAATGGTGGGGGGGTATTAAAAAAAAAAAAAAAAAAACAGAGGGATAAATTGAACTAGTCGTTCAAGACATTTTGCTCTAGGCTGCTACGTCCCGTCACTCAACGCTAGCATTCTTTTCCCTCTCGCTGTCGTGTTACGGAATTTTCTATCTCTTTCTTTTCTTTCTATACCTTTCATTTCTTCTGGCTTTCCTTTTCCTTTCTTTTTTCACGCTTAACTTAAACCCCTCCCACCGTCGATTCCTTGCCGAACTTTATTCCCTCATTTGGAAATGGTACCCGTGTCACCACGTGCTTCGCTACTCCCATTCAATGATTTCTATCGTTACTATGGCTATACGTAACGGCAATAAAACCTGGCATGACAAACGTAATGGGCAAGCGTACACACGTGGACATTACTCACTGCCGACTGTATAATGTTCCCGCACATGGTATATGTATATGCAGAATTTACAACGGTCGTGTAGGTACTGATAATTTTTTTTTAATATTTTCGAAAAAAAAATTTTCTTACGTTCTTACGACACTGTAATATTTATTCGATAAACTCTTATTTCGAAACTGCGATTGACGTCGATGCTGGTTTTTTTTTATGACGAACATTTTTTTATCTCAATCACATATTTTTCTATTCTTAGATAGTACCTATTTTAAATATAGATAGGGCATACTCTGCTTGATTTACAGTGTTTAAATGTAAAAGTTACTATGACGACACTTTACCTCTTCAGCTATTCAGATCTTGCAGGGAGGCAAGATACTACGTATAGGCGCTATGAATCGTTACATATAGTCATGTATATATACATGTGTATATATATATATATATGTATTCGTATAATTTACTCTAGAAGCGAAGATAAAAAAGTGGTAATGAAGCCACGGCCAATGAGAGAGTCTTCTTGACATGCCGAACAAATAAGACATTACGCGTGCGTATATACGAAGATAGGTACTTACGACTTTCATACGGTACATATACATATATATATATATATATATAATCATTAAGTTATACCAGAGTGTCAGGTACTTCTGTCGATAAAATGCCCTATGGCTCAAAGCGGATTCTTTCTCTTACGACGCGAACGACTGAGAGAGTTTTCACTTGGACTTGTTGAGTTTCATTGAAAACCGTGAGGGTTTTTGGTAGCGAGAGAAGAGAAAAAGTAAAAATAAAAGTAGGGATTCATTCCGTTGTGAATAAAATAAAAGACCTTTTTAATCGCGCCACGACTAAATTATACGTACACAGCCGGTGAATTAGGGCAGGTGCTAATGCAAGAAGGATCCTTGAGAAATTGGCTGCGGTGCTTTTGAAAGATGCTGTACACTTTTTTTGGACTGTCCTCTTACAGCGGCTAAGAGAGTCCCCCTCTTTCGACGTTTTAATGATTCACTGTCGTATCAGATATATATATATAGGTATATAAGCTGTACTGTACCGATAAGACATTTTACGTGAATTTAATTACATTTTTTTTTCTCTTTCTTGTAAAAGTAGATCAGGGGTCTCCGACGCTACCAGGCTACGTCTCTGATAACTTTGGATTTTTCTTCGCTCGTCACCAATGAAAAAGATTAGTTTGTTGAAAACAAGTTTTATCGACGACCGAAGACTTGACGGGGGCCTCGACTGATAAGACTTATCGAAATAATTACTCTATCTAAATATACGCATTCCCTTCATGAAAATTCGTATTGGTCAGAGGTATGAGTGTACAGAAAACAGAAAAAACAGTTGTTTACACGTGATAATTCATGATTCACATTGATTCTGAACAGTTGTCCAATTTTCGCAGCAATACAGAAAAACTTATACCTAAACATAAGAAAATGTGCATAAATCAATTAAACGGACAATATCGGTATCGCGTGTAAAAGGCACAACGATTGGGATACGTATTAA
This sequence comes from Cephus cinctus, assembly GCF_000341935.2. Lineage (NCBI taxonomy): Eukaryota > Metazoa > Arthropoda > Insecta > Hymenoptera > Cephidae > Cephus > Cephus cinctus. The sequence continues at coordinate 762,812 of NW_014332865.1, forward strand.
AAAAAATATATATTTGTGACTAAACAAATTTTTTTTATCAAAAAAATTCGAAACACTTTAGAACCTTGGCCTTGATGCACCAACGATGCAATCACGCGCGGCTGACCGTCTTATCGTTATCTATCGTATCATTTTTGCGAATCGTCTTAGTGCAATGCGATTTCGTAGGAAACTAATAAGACGCGCAATAATAATTGAAGTGTGCAAAAGCGTAATATACAGAGTTTAAACGAAAAAAAAAAAAAATAAAAAAAAAATTCAAAATACACAATTAAAAGCTGGCTTTGTTATATCTGCATTGAAAACGCACTCATGTAAACACACACACGCACTCACACACGTATCACCCTACAGAATATAACACCTGTATATGAGCATCATTAGCAGACCCTCTGCCGGAGTAATGTTGGCAATATAATAAGCACCTATGTATACTCGAGTGTGTAAGCATGTCATGAGTTCCGAACGAGTCACCGCGTATAGCGCTATTTGAAATAACCTACCGAGGCAATCGATTCAATTGTCCTCGAGCATCGAACGCAATCGAACGATTCTTGGAAGTATTCGCGAAGTCGCTAAGTCGCCAGCATTTTGCCAGTCGACGGGAATCGCTTCCACGTTTCCACAGCTGGATTTGCACGAAGAGAAGCATCAAGTATTTGAGAGTGGCGCAGGAACCAAATACGAGGAAGAAGAAGAAGAGAGAGAGAGAGAGAGAGAGAGAGAGAGAGAAGACATGGGAAGCGAATGAAAAAGAAAATAAGAGAAGTCATGAAAACTAGTTTGGCCTCCGGTAAAGAACAAGCGGGTGGCCCGAGAGTCAAGTGGCGAAGATCATCCAATTTTTATTTTCCACTTATCTGAATTAATTAAGACGACAACTCGCTATCGGCTTTCGTCCACTCAGACGAAAATCTACGGTCGAGCGTCCTTGTGCATATTATTCGCATAAACGTGTATACGTTCTATATCTATATATACGTCAACGACCGTGCGACACTCATTTTTCCTGACCCCCGTTTGCCCCGAGAAAACGATAGGACCGCTTCGCCAATTTTTACTTCAGATTTTCGATCCAATTTATATATTCCCCACCCAATTGTACAGTAAGACTGCGAGACGTTGAACGTCACGTAAATTTTTCGTCTTTCAGAACGCGACGTAGACAACGTGCTTCCCCTGCCCCTCTCCGATATCCTGACCCCGGGCCCCTGGCCCTCCGGCCCCTGCCATTCGACGGGGTCAAAAGACTCGCGCGATATTGCACTTATTTATAATTCGGGTGTGCCGTTAAACGACGCTCAAATACCGAGAGGCGAATCCTGAACTATACTTCTCCTAACAAGGCTACCCTTGTGCTCGCCGTGAGGCGCCGCATGCGAAACAGTCTCTGCGATTTCATTCCGCTTGCGATAACCGTACTGCGTCTCCTTCGAGTATCTTCGGGTATCTTCGTATACACGACTCCGTACAATTATGCTGTTCCGATACCCTTTTGCTTCTTTAGTCTCTTCCTTCCTTTCTCTGCATCTGTTACACCGGACTGTATATGTATATATAAGCTGTACATGTATAGCTATATTTACTTCCTGCTCGAAGATCAGGATGGCCGGCTCTCTCGTATGCAGAAGCGAAGGAAGGTTGCGGTGTGCAAAATTAATAACAATAAAAATCCTATAAACTTTCAGTCCCGATTCCAAATCTCTGGTAAACCGTAGTATGCCAATCGAATCTCTGGTTACGATTGCGTAACGTAAACTCCGTGACGCGGATTGCATAACGAGACGTAATATCGTTGCACCGCTACTAAAAACATGTTTGAAACACGTGTTAGGTTACGGCGCGTTGGCCCGTTCAACAAGGAACGCTAATTTATGCGCGACGGTTTTTTTTTTTTTTTTTTTTATGCCGTCGTGAGATTTCACGGACAAGAAGAAATAAAGAAATGGCAGGAAGCTGCACGGACCCATCTGGATCTTGAATTCCATCCTTGCGAATTTCATCGAGGAATTACACTGGCGCGTTCGACTGCTAATGTTTGGAATTGTATACATATAAAGTATCGAAATTAGAATTTTGTTTTCTCTACGATTAGAGTTGTTCGAAGAAAAAAAAAAAGATCAACACCCACGCATCTTTTTGTTTTTCATTGGGATTCTCCTGTTTCTTGAGAAATATGTTTTAATTAAAAAAAAAAAAAAAAAAAAAAAAAAAAAAGAAAAAAAAAAAAATTCTCCTGTTTCTTGAGAAATATGTTTTAATTAAAAAAAAAAAAAAAAAAAAAAAAAAAAAAGAAAGGAAAAAAAAAACGAGTCTCACGTTATTTCAAAGAGGAAAATGTAGTAACATTTTCTACCCTATTTCCGCTCGCAATATTACCACTACTCAGTCTCTGTCCTGTGTATCGGTGCATGTGTATACGTCGTGAGCTGCACGCATAAAATAATGCGTGTACGCAGGAATTATGCGTGTAGAGGTAGAAACGCGAAGAAGCACATGGAACGCCAGATGGCACGCATGCTTCGATGTATTACGCGTAGGGCTTAAGCCGCGTGCATAAGAGGCCGCATGAACGCGTGTGCGAGCGAAAATTATGCGTAGGTACGTACGTACGCCAGAACGCCCGGAAAGATGCGGCTCGGCGCGGAGATGCGTTACGCTCTACGAAAGCACGATCGGACCTCACGCACGGGGTGTCCCGTATATAAAAGAGAAGGAACAGCCGGTTTTTCATATACACGCATATATATATATATATATATATATATAAATATATATATATACACACACACCGTATATAACGATTATACGTACTGTCTGCAATACGTACACGATACGTACCGAGTGGAGTAACGTACTGAGAATAAACGCGAATTCTCGAAGTTGGTTCCGGTCGTTTTCGGCGATCATGGTAATTTCCCGCACGATCGTTAAAGCCGCGTGCACAGGACTTTTCTACCGCGACCAGTGAATGGCGTACTTGAGAACGTCCGCTCGTGTCGTCACACCTAAAAGCGAAAGGTGCCGATTGGAGAACAAAAAATTGTATACAGAGACAAAAAATTTTTTTGGACTAAAATAAAAAAAAAACATTCTGGTAAAGTCACGAGGACAAAATTATCTAAATATAGTCAGTCTTACCAACCACAGTATACAGTAAGTCCCGACTGATTGTATGGGCAGGAAAGTAAGAGGTGGTATTTATCGATAAAAGTCTGATGAAAAAAAAGGAAAAAAAAAAAAAAAATTACTAGGCAGCATAAAGAAACTGTCACTAGCGACACCGTTCGAGAAGCGACGAAGTGGGGAATGAAAAAAAAAGTCGGCGCCTCGACTTAGCAAAAATATTTCTTCGCTGGGCTCCCACGATCGGTTCATGGTCTTGGCTTAGCATAGATATATCCGGACGCCTTAGTCACGTAAGGGTACGGGTTAGCTGCGATGCAGTTCAGCGCTAAGCGCCCTTATGATACGCGCCAGTCAAGCTGGCCTTGCCGCGTGAAAGGCACACGGAAACCACCGCGTCCATCTTGTTACGTAAACCCCCAAGTTTTCATGAGATATCTGTCCAGGCGAAAGAACCTCTCTCGTGGAGTCGAGTCGAGTCGGGCTGAGGTGGAGGCAGGGAGAATCCAAGAGACGGGATAGTCGTGGATTCCCGATGCTCGGCTCTTGTCGTGAATAGCGGCGAGCGAGATTAACTAACCTATAAAGTACCAATAGAGGCTGGATTAGGAAGATCAGAGACTTTATGTCTCGGTAGAAATCTATTTAAAAAAATAAATAAATAACGAGGAAAAAGGGTATTACGAGTAAGTAATGAGGATAACGAAAGATAACGTATACAATATTTGTATCAAAGAATTGGGGTATCCCGATACCCCAGAGCCGCAAAGTTCAAACGACTTCCTTCACTCTTACTCAATGAAATGCCTTAACCGATGCCGATCCAAGTATACATAGTTGCGCTCGTCTGCCCGGGGACTGAATGTCGGTGTACTGCACGTTTGGCGTCGCAGTCCACGAATACGAACTTCCTATTGGCCGGCAGTGCACGCGTACGCCGATTGTATTGGCGTTTGCGTGCAATTGCAATTATGCAGCGTGCGTACCGCGAGAGTAAGAAAATAATTCAGCGAACCTGAGCAGTTCTTGAATCTTCTCTATGCTCTGTCGAGTCTTGGAGTTTCGAGCTTCCATCGGATATACATGATAAAGTCGTATTAAGATTTTTCGTTGTTTCTTATAGAAAAATAAAGCTGAGATAGCCGGACGCTACCGAGACGCTCGAAGTCGTCGACGACTTTGAGATTGCGACGTGTTCTTAACGTTTTCCTTTGCTCCCTTTTTTCTCTTTTCTCTTTCATTTATTTATTTCAATCAAGGTGCAACAGCCTCTTGCGAAAATTCATGTGGCCTGAAAAAATAAAGCGCCGATAACGAAACCCTGATAAAATGTTTTATCGTGTTTGCCCGATGCGATAGCCATGCGCAAAAATGAGGTTGAAATTGCAAAACTGCACGAGGCTGGCAGGGGGGAAGGAGGTGCAACAGCCAAATGGATAGGAGGTGAGGAGGAAGCAGAGACGCAGGGACGAGAGAGAGGGAATGAGATTGGGAGAAGAAGACAAGGACGGCATCCGATGCACCCGGAGTGGGAGTTGCATTTGATGCACGGCAATCGGCGGTGCAGGGGCGGGGAGGGGGAGGGGGGGGGTGACTCGTAATCTAAGGGGCTTGTAGACCTATATCCGGTGACCGATAGATAAACGTGCCTTTATCGTGGATTCGCATGAATCTTTCTCTCTCTCCTGCGCGCGCGCGCGCGCGCAGCAGGCTGACAAAGTGAGAGGAGAGAGAGAGAGAGAGAGAGAGTACAAACTTTTTAATGAAAAGTGTAGCTAGGTAGGTACTCGTTTTTATGCGATGCACTCGCGCTTACTGCACTTTGCGTCATTCAAGGATTTCATTCTTTACTCTTTTACCATGCAGTATTCTCTCTCTCTCTCTCTCTCTCTCTCTCTCTCTCTCTCTCTCTCTTCTTCCATCTCACTCTCTTTTTTTAAATACCTAACGCGCCGCGTGCTCACAGATAATTTCTCAATGCACCGAATACCAATCGCTCGGTATCGGCAGCGACAATAAAAATGCATGCTGCATTCTCGCATCGATTTTATTCAGAAATATTTTAAGCGAGCAATTTTTCCCAGGAGAAGCGGGGGGAGACGCGAAGGGTGGGGGGGTAGGTGGGTGGGTTGAGGAAGTAAAAAGAGTGCACGTTGCGTTTGTGAACTATTCCGATATGCAGGCTAACGACGTTACGTAGGTCAGAAAAGACGGTATGAGAAATATTAATATTAAGGAGGAAGGAAACATGATGAAAAATAGTGAGAGGGACTGAGTGGCAAAAGATGCCGCTTGCTCCTTGCCAGGGCGCCGAGTCTTGTATTAATTGATCGAAATTAGAGTGACTTAGCGCGCTGCAGTGGGGATACGTCGACGTTAGCTGGAACCGAGCGCAAGTGCAATGACCGCACGACGTTGATTCGACCATCCGATGACGCACAGCCCAATGAAATAACAAAAATGTATTTTGTAAACAGTCACCCGGTATCTGGTTTGTTCAGACGAAAATTAACGCACATGTGTCGGCGATAATACGCATCTAGAAAACACGGCTCGATTTTCGCAACGTAAAAAACATAAAAAAAACAAAGGCCACTCTTTCGCCGCGGAGTAAAGGAAAATTTCTTAACATAGAAGACAAGAAATAACGTATGCATTTCGTCAATCATACGTGGTGCACACGTACGCACTCTGTACGATAGGCAATACTTACTGAATGGACTATACATATAATCTCGACACGTGTATCAAAGTACTGTTCACTTTATTTATGCAGATTGCGCATGCGCATTAGTTATTACATCTTTATTGTCAAAATTATCGGTAGAATTATTCGATGCGCTGGATCCACCAGGCGGATTGTGAAGAATGCAGCAATGAAAAAAAAACAATTGTTTTCTAAGAGCCGTCTGATCGATTAAGACGTTACAGACGAAATAAGCCTCTTCCGTGTCCACTTTCTCCACTTACTTTTTTTACATTTCTTCTTTTTTTCTCTCAGTGCATACAAGCATTGCAGAGCAACCAGTTGGATGCAGCTTGCACTTTTTCACTTTTTTCACGTCGTGATCATCCTCGACCAAGGGAATTGCACCGTTGTGCATGGTAGCCTTAAACTCTTCAAGGTCCTCTCTTCACGCCTAAATTGCCGGACGTAAGGTTGCTGGCTGATATTTTTACTCTCAATTCCCTCTCTTTCACTTTCCCTCTCTCTCGCTCGCTCTCCTTCTGCTCGCTCCGTTGCACCAGACCTCTGGATGCAATTTTCGGAACTCGTCTGCAGCAGATTCCACCATTCCCATACTGTCTACGTACTTTTGCACGTACGTACATTCCCACCGTAGCTGTTTGTGTGCATAAGCGTACATGCATATATGGACGAGTGACCTCGAAGAGGTTACTCTCCTCCACCGGCCCAAATGTTAGCTGGAGTGTAATATTGAAAAAAGGAATCGAGGTCGTCCTTTGAAGTTTGCTTGAGGAAGGTCGGAGGCGGGCCTAACCTTAGCCAGCATTCGGCAGGTAGACAAGGCCCAACCTTGAGAGGCGGGCTTGGATCGGGGTCCTTCGCGATTCTTTTTAACTGGGTGAGCTCCTCCGTGGTACAGGTCCGGTCAAAAGGGCTTTCGCTGCTCCGTAACAAAGTTTTCATACAATTTTATAGAATCTTTTTGGATGCTGCCTAGCCTCGCACTGTACCGCGTGGGGTATGAACTTTACAATGGAATTATAATACAGTGGTTTACGCGATCTGTTATTCCGACTGTTTGTACCGTGCCAGAGAATTTCCGAATGCACTTACTTGGGGCTTTAATGCTATTTTGGATGATATTGTACAAATAATAAATTCATACCCAACGCAAAATGCATTGTTACTTGCAGTCTCTGTTTTTGCGATAGTGCGCATGCATTAAAGTGATGCGCACACGGATCCCCATAGGTGTAAACGTAAACTTGGCTAGTCGTGGATTAATGCTCACATATGTTAAGCGAATAGGCGACGCCCAAGACAATGCGAGAGCCCTTTACCGTCCTTTTCTCACCCTGTGCCAGCATCGCCACCCCCTATTAACGAATACTGTATACGTACCCTGAAACGCGATCTCAGCAGAAGATAACAGCGTAGGGCGATACCGCGTATACATATGTATATATATATATATATATATATAAAGCGCATACACTTGGAAATTAACCATAACAATGCAAACCCCCACAATGTAACATCATATAGAAAATCAGAAATTTTTACAATTAAATATATGCATAAAAGAGGTGGGATCATATAAAAGCGCATACACTTGGA
>NW_014332865.1:770324-775548 GCF_000341935.2 Cephus cinctus
TATATATATATATATATATATATCATATAAAAGCGCATACACTTGGAAATTAACCATAACAATGCAAACCCCCACAATGTAACATCATATAGAAAATCAGAAATTTTTACAATTAAATATATGCATAAAAGAGGTGGGAGTAAGTTTTTTTAGAATCCTTCCAAAAAATGTTCAAAAACCTCAAAATCAACAATTACCAATAAGGAAAAGAAATTTCGACTAAAAGAAATTTGAAAAATATTATGCCCACGGGGACTATGAGTCACCAGGTATAATTCCTAATATTCTGTATTAAGTGATTTTGATGAACGATATCGACGCATTCAGTGCTGCAGGAAATACAGGAGTCTCAGCTTCCTACGGCAAACAATACTCAAGCAAATAAAGAAATGTAAAGTCTGCCTAGCCTGTCTGTACTCCGGGTACGACATACGCGATACGCTCACGTACCCGGTGGCCAAATTGCAAAGAGTGTCGTGAAAAAAGGAAAAGTAACAGCTGGCCTGGTGCATACCGTCTTTTATTCCTACTCATTATATAATCAAGCCTCTGTCTCACTCGCTACACGACCCCTCACATCTACATTTGGCCTCCACCTCGTGGGATTCCTCGAAATGGAAGGCACAAACGCCAAGGCGCACGCCAGCGTCCCCGGCAACTTAATCCGTGCGTCCCGACGCTACAGGGTGACCAGGACAAAGTTAATTTATGCTCACTCGTGTTACTTTACCGTGTGGCAAACGAGCGCAAAAACCGAGTTACCCAGGGCGACTTCGTTAACTCCGCACGGTTTTCTGTGACTGGAAGGTCATGATTTTCCGAGTACTCAGTCTCGCCAAAATGACGAAACTGAGGAAAGATTTAAAAAAAAAACAATGGGAAAAAACAGGTAAAAGCAGTACATACGATTACAGCTAAATTGGTATAAAGAAAACGTAATGGCACTAGACCCCCGTCGATACATAACAACATACCAATAACGGTGCAGCACACCTGTGTACTAGGCTGAACTATCGGTTAGATGACTTTAGCGTTAGTTTCCATGATTACGACAATCCTAAACCCCATTGCGCTCTAATGTACCGCAAACCTTATCCATCCGAACTCGAATGCGGGCGCCAATACTGAAAGGGCAAAACCCACGAAAGAAAGATAAAACCTCGTCCACAATGATCGACACGGACCACAGAACGTAAAGCAACCAGCCTAGCGACTGACTAAACTCGAAACAATATAAAAGCCCAGCGTAGCCCGTGCGTCTCTATAACTACCTATTTGTCTATCAATCTATAACGTATGCATATATCATACACCCAACCAACCTACGTACGCCTGCACATGTGGCGATGCGAAAATGCACGACGGCCATCGAATCGCTGGTATACGACCTACTAAAAGCGCCTTACATAACCCAGCATACCTACGCCTTTACCGATCCTTAGCATGCTTTTATGTAAGTGCATAGATTCGCACGGGTACCCACAAGAGATCCTTGTACTACCCCACGCCTATGCAAACTCTCTGCAAGTATATTCGGGATCGTGGAAATTCACGTAACAACTATTAATATCAAGAATACGAGTAATGAAATCTACGAAATCAACTTAAAATGAATTCAATATGAAAAATGTAGATATCTACGTTCGGATGCGTCACGATGCACCTGCCCGATTGAGAAATCGTTATCGCGAGCGGACTGTAGTGTCGCGAATTCTTCGTCAACTTTTGGCAGACAGTGTACGGGGCAGGAGGGAAGCGGGGAGATTGGTAGGAAGGATAAGGAGGGCCGAAGGGGGAAGAGGAGTACTGGCAGTTGGGTGAGGTCAGTGTCGACTGTTCGCGGGTTGGACCGGGCCTGAGCGTTGGGCCTGTGTGTGTTGGGTCGTGCGCACGGCTGTTGACGGTGCAACACACTATGGGTTTTATGTCCGTGCGTTGCGGTACCGTGCACTGTGCACTGTACTCGTATACATAAAGAATGCACTGTACCTACCACTAGGAAGGGATCCCGGTGTGTGCGTCCGCCTGCGACGGTCCCGGGTCTCGCAGCGTTCGCCAGAGGTGCATCGCCCTCCGTCGCTGCGTCAAGGCCAGCGAAAATACTTGCTCGCTCGCTATATAGCTACGAGCACGGTCACTCTAGTAACCGCCGAAAGGCCCCGTCCTACGCCAAAGTCCCTCTTGTCCCAATGTGGGTACAGCCTTGTGCGAGAGCGCCGGGCTCTCAAGATGGAGAATGCGCCATGTTACTTTGAGAGAACCTAACCTCGAGACGGGGTCCGGCGGGTTTGTAGGCCGGGATACGACTTGGGGAATTGGGACCTAGGGCGTTTTCAGTAACGAAGCCGGGTATGCGTATTATAGAGACGAAGGAGCTGGGCCGGGCCCGTAACTGGTTTTTCTACTTGGCTAGATGGCGGATTAGTCCGAGCCTATCTCGCAGCTCGGCAACTGTCATGGCGGACGGCCACGTGCTCCGCTCGGAGATTTATTAGCGATCCGACTCGATTTGATTGTCAGGTTTGGGTATCGGTATAATGGGTATTGGGATGTGCGTGAATGGGAGAGTGTAATAAAGAAGTAGGAGGGGGGTATGGATAATACGTAATGTCGTTATTTTACGAGGTCTCCTCTTTACCGGGAGCAATTGCTCGATGCTGCTATCTGATTTATCCGTTAGGCGTTACGACTCGATTACTTGCTAGTGAGGATCGCGCCTTGCGCTGGGCCTTGCAATTTTGTCGTCAACCGGCAATTACTCGGTAGTCAGCCAACGCATTGGCGCTTATTGGCGCTCGGCGTTATACGCGATTACGAGCTTTTTTTTTTTTCATACCTTTTTTAATTTTTTGTTTTGTTATCTATACCCACTTCTTTTTTTTTTTTCTATCGAGTCTTTATTATCTGCCGTAAGAAGCGGTTAAGCGGCAGGCCCGAGCCTTTCACGCTGGTTTTTCAGAAAATTAGCTCGAAGCTTTCCCGCGGCTGGATGGGCGCCTAGGCAGATGCTCTCTAGGGTGACAAAAGGGAACGGGACCCTACGACACGAAACAGGTACCACCGCCGTCGGTACCTGAGTAGGCGCGCACGTATGAATAAATAGGAACATAAATAGGCCGCTTGAAATTAGCTGCTACGAAGCAGGCGAATTGCATTTAAGATGTTATCGGGTTGAAAATGGCAAAGAGGGGTGTGAGGTGGGGGGAGGAGGAACCCTTCGGACTCGCGTCTTTTTCTTTCTACGTCTCTACTCATCTCTCTCTCTCTCTCTCTCTCGCTCTTCCCTTTTACTCATTGCCAGACATATATTCTCTCTCTTTCTCTCTCATTGCTCTCCAGAGAACGGGGCAGCTGCGGCGTCATGGTCAGCGACTCTCGCCACTTCCACCATTAATTTTTACATAGAAACGCGAGCGTGTCTCTCCCGCCGAATTATCCCCATATATGTAGATATTTCACACACGAGCCCATTGCCCTCATGGTTCATCCACTTTCACCCCATTTTTCACATTTTTTTTCTTTTCCACGTTTCTTACAATTTTACCTTCATTAAATTCCCCTGTTCACGGAACACGACCTATCCAAGAAAGAATGCAAAATATACACGGGTAAGGTATTATTTTTGAAAAATCAGATACCAACTTCAAAATTTCCGTGTATTCTAATACGTCAAGTATGCCCTCCATTGATTCGTTTTTCTTTTACAGACAATTAATGTTTTTGAAATATTTTTTTTATCCCCCCTCTACCTCTCTGCCGTCGGCCTATCTAAATCTCTTTCTCTCTTGAGCCATCAAGAGGGAACGTACACACGGCCCGGCGCTGCCAACTTTTCCAACACTTTCCATAGTAAACAAACCCTCTGCCGAGCTGGCGGCACCGGCGAAGCCTCCAGCAGTGCGGCGGAGCTCTTTTGAATACTTGCCGGCTTTTGTGCGGATACTGGATCAGAGGCATCCGAGTGTGCGCGCGGGCGCGTACCTCGCGTCCGGTGAAAGAAAAAGTTGAAAACAGCTCCGCGCGTTCAAGCACCTAGGATTGTGGCCAGTCATAGCCAATGGTTGTGGGTATCGGGGATTCATAGGGAATATATGGGGAAGGACAGTAAGTGCCTGACTAGGGGGAAAAAAATGATAAAACCATTCATCGGCTCATTACCTAGAAAAACAAAAAAAAAATATCTTTTCTGTTATTCCGTTAACTCCCTTACATTTCTTCACTACCATGAAATCTCTGAATTATCGTTTCTTTTTTCACGTCCTACCGTTCTATGAGATATTGCAACCAATGTTGAAAAAAAAAAAAAAAAACTACCACCCGGTTGCCCTCCTAATATGCGCATAGCCATGCGTGAATCCCTTTGACTGTGGTCCGCTGTTAGGGGTAGCCCGTTGGAAACGCGTGCATTCAGCTGGCCGGCGATCGATGAGAATAATTTGTTGCCTTTTTGATGATTACTATTTCCCGCTTGTTGTCAAGAGGTCCAATTAACATATCCCACGCGGTAGATACGAAGGGGTGCGTACGTATATTAACGCGTAACGACAGCGCCCGGGCGGCACTGTACGAATTGATTTTTTTTTCATCTTTCCTTCTTTTTTCAATCCTATCTTTATATTTCTCTAGTATCTCTCTCTCTGTCTTTATCTCCTCCCCCGTTCATCCAATTTATCTATCTGTCCGTCAATCTCGCGATATTTCCCAGCCAGTCGAGAATTCCTGGCAGTTCGCGGCGCTTCGGGTCGTCCCTAACAAGCCCGTTCCGTGAGAAGTATAGGAAGAGTAAGGAGGAAGAATTAGAAAAACAATGCGAATGTGTGTATAAGCCAAAGGAAAAAAAAAAGACAAAAGACGGAGAAGTAATCGGGTAATAAAAAGCATAGAAATTAAAATTACAGGTATTATAGCGTGTATATAGTACCTACATATGTATATCAAATGCGTGTATATATCTATGTGATACGTTTGGTACACGAACAAAAAATACAGTAAATTTAAGGGCCTCGAACGTTCTTTTTCTTTAACGAGGATTAAACGTAAGCGCCATGCCGAAGTGCCGCACGCGGTATATATAGATGTAGGTACCTATCAGAAGGCAGGAGGAACTTGAAGAGCACGAGGAATACCAGATAGCCTATAGGTGTACCACGATTCCTCTCAGTAAAACGTGGATATGATACGAGCAAACAAGAGAGAGAGAGAGAGAGAGGGGGGGGGGGAAACG
>NW_014332865.1:776199-776556 GCF_000341935.2 Cephus cinctus
GGGTGGTGGGGGGGGGGGGGGGGGGGGGGGGGGGGGGGGGGGGGGGTGGGGGGGGGGGGGGGGGGGGGGGGGGGGGGGGGGGGGGGGGGGGGTGGCGGTGATGGCGAGAGGAAGAAGAGGAAGGAGATCGGCCAAGAGAGGAAGATAAAGAGCGACGATTTCGCATACGAAAGAGCAGGAGCAAGAGAAGGCAAGGACCCGTATACAATGCGTGCTCCGTGGAATGAACGAGACTGGCATCGGAGGGGAAGTAGGCCTACCACCAGAAGGAGAGGTAGCGTGGAAGGACGGGGTGGGGGGATGGTCCGGGAGAAAACAAGGGAAAGAGGTTCGGGAGTGGTGGGGAAGTTGAGAGGG
>NW_014332865.1:776638-777616 GCF_000341935.2 Cephus cinctus
GGGGGGGGGAGGGAGGGGGGGGGGACCTCCAGGAATTTAGGGTAGGTCAGGACATCCCTCTCTTATACGGTGCTGGCAGCCTACGCCTCCTGATTTGCGCTCGCCCACGCGCCCCTTGACGGCCTAATTCACTCGCCCCTCATTTCACACCTAATGCACGCGCGCACACCAGACCTTTCCAACGAATTGATATCCCGTCAAGGTCATTACCCAATATCGGTCCTAATTCTCACCCGAGGAAATTCCTCGTGAACGTCTCTCGCTACTTCGTTCTGTAGCCTCTAATTGTAAATCATACACCTATGCTCGAGATATAGTCTCTCCTCTGTAAAGCGTCCCCGACTACTGATAACGCACGGCATAAGATCATCATTGAGTATACCATGAAAAATGACTTTCGATCGATTCGTCTTAATGAGAATTTTTCTACATTGTCAAGTATCAAGACTGCGAGAGAGCACCACGTGGGTCCGTTTCTCAAATCCAAGGTCGCGACGGACACGAACGTGCACCAAACGCATGGCGTGCGTCCAAGTGAAAAGTTAATAAAAAAAAAGGAAGAAAAAAAAAGAAGAGCGCACACGAGACGAAAGACTTCGCTACGCGCGGCGCATCACGGCAGACGAATATACACAGCAGGAGCACGAGGAAGGAAGAGAATCGGTCCCCCCTTTTCCCGGTTCCATCCAACCGACCAATGATGGTCCCCACTACGAGTGCCCAGTGCACCAACTCAATTTCTCCTCTTTTGGTACCCAACTTCAACTGGGTATCCCTACCTCGGCAACAGGCAGAAGGCACAGCGAAGCCAGCAGCAGCAGCAGCGGACCCTCCCTCCTCTTCTCAGGCCCCGCTGTTCCTCACTGGGTCCTACGGCCATTGATCCCGACCTTCACGCGCCGAACAAACGCGATTGCCAACGCCGACTTGCCGAACCCGAACCCGAACCTGCCTCAACTCGGTTTAGCTTCTCCGTGG
>NW_014332865.1:777696-780485 GCF_000341935.2 Cephus cinctus
CCTCGCCGCCACCATACTCTCCTCTCTCTTACTCTTCTTATCCTCCCTACCCTTCCTGCCCCTACCACTCCTCACCTCCTGGCAACCCACCTACCTCTCAGCTACTCTACTGCTCTCCCTACGGTCCCCTACGCCACAGGACGCTCTCTTCCTTCTCTTGCTAACCTATACCTACTCTCTGCTACTCCTTTTCTCTCTTCTTTCCATCACGTGTGGCCCATTCGAAAGAGCGGCACTCCAAGAGCGTACACACTGCACACTAGAAGGGAGTCGTCTCGTAGGTAAGACTCGCTCAAAAATAACCTTCCGAGAATGCGCACGCATTGGAAGAATCGAGTGCCTTGAAAAAGGTTGAATTTTCTATTTCTCTTTCTCTCTCTCTCTCTCTCTCTCTCTCTCGATTCTATATATACACACCAGTCTGTATGTCTCCTTGCTATATCGTGAGAGAATTTCGAGAGTGGCTACCTCACGCTTTGGAGTACCTGTATATCCATCTTATCTCCAAGGTAATGGATCGGAGTGAGACGGGTTAATAATAAAAAGAGAAATCGTCAGAGTGGTAAAGAGACGAAAGGAATGGCAGAAGGTAACCGTGTACCTACCCAACTTCAGGCTGGTTAGTTTCACGCTTCAGTGACGCGTAATCGGTGATTCCTCATTTTCTTCAGTTTTGCCGCACGATTCGAGAGCGGATACGGAAGGGATAACGTTATGTCTTTTTAAGAGGATTTATATTTATTCCTACAAAATGGAATAACGATAGACTTGTAATCGAGGATCGACAACGTGCTATACGCGTGGTAGCGATTTTGATTGGTCGTTAGGTCGACGGTGGCGACACCTGCGGCACATTTTCCCAACTAAGACGGGATATCGTAATTCGTCAACAGTTAACAAGCAATCAAAGGCGTATCGTAAAATACGGAACTACCGATCTCTATGGATTCATGTAAAGGCGCTTTAATGGATATAGGTGCACGTGGTATGCTCTTTATTATACGTATATATGATTACTCTACACGTGTACTCTTGTACGAAGCAATCATTATCGGCTACCGTAACTGGCAGTGAAATTATACTTCGGCCTGACAACTGCCAGTGTATTTCCCATGATCGCATTACCCATCCCGCAACACACTCGCTACGTAGACTTTGGCTCACTATAGCTACGTTACGTGAATAAGATGATTCGAAACAAGGTTATTGGCTCTGGTCGTGCAGCTGCCGCCTGCTGCAAGTCTCTGGACTTTTTCGAAGTTTCCACCGCCACCGCTATGGCTACCGTCACTAGTCGACTCTACGGTATTGTATATCTGCGACTCCCTTCTCCTGGATACTTACAATCTGACGTATACTAAATCCTCTTTACTCTCAGACGTCCGTCATGAGAATCATTAGGATTGAAATATTTTCAACTGGATGCTGATTTATTGGATACGAAGAAGCAAACAATATACTTACTAAGAAAATTGATTATTACTACCAGGGGCTGACGGGCTATTATTTTGAAAATATTTCAAAATAAAAACGAATACGGAAAAAAAAATTATTACTTGGACTAGTATCGAGTCTCTTCAATCAGACATGAATCTGGGCTATGGACCTAGTCAACGACTTGATCTGTAGGATGTGACGCGGGGGTAGGTGGTAGTAGGTCAGAATATTGATCAAGCAGCATTAGAAAGACACGATCGAGTATAGTACGTCCCTAGAGTTGGTCAAGTCAAATAACTAAAAAAAAACGAAAATAAAGATATAAAGAGGTCGTCGAATCCGAAGCGATACTCTAAATAAGTATAAGATCAGAAGCGAACACGTCGAATATGCGAAATACGAGAACGAATGGACTGAAGGTGTCTGAACGAAAATCCAATGCCGATTCCCAGTGCAAGTCAAAAAGGATCCAAGCCCTTTCTCTCTCTCTTACCCAGATAGCAACCCTTCCTTCGTTTTCTCTTTTTTTTTTTTTTTTTTCTTTTTTTTCAAGGACTCGTAATAGCACCCGACACAAAGAGGATTTCACTCAGCGCGGAACACGTTGGCTAGGTGGTCGGCATGCCCACAGAGAAAACAAGAGGCACGCGCGTATAAAGAAATAAAAGAGATATCTATGTATCCCTTATCCGCGAGCAAAACATCCCTTAGCGGTATACCCTATAAAACGAAATACGTATAAACGGCATACGGGAGTTTCGTCATAGTAAAAAAATCATTCTGGCCTGACATCAACCCCAAGAAGGTAGCTACCCTTGCAATATCGATCGGCATTAAGGAAAACGGAAATTACGCGGATCCTTTTTTACATATAATTACCGTGGCACGTTCATCAGGAAACTTTGTCCTGGGAACAATTCAATCATGACGATTGCACTCGCGCCGATTTCAATTCTAGTCTAGTATACGATACGCACGTGCCCTGTGAGACAGGTCATAGGTAGACACCGGCTGACGAAAGTTTGTAGGATGGCAATTTTGATTTACTTCTGAAAGTCAGGTGGGTGAATCCTAGAAAAAAAAAAAAAAAAAGAAAAAAACACAAAGGACCCCTAACGGTAGTGGCAATGGTAGAGGTAGGTTCGTCGTAGAGGGTATGGAAACGTTAGTACTAGGGGTTGACGGTACACGTATGTACAACTAGACTAGAGGATAGCGGATAGCGGTGTAGCCAGGGGTGACTGGTTGGGTGAATGGTGACTGACGAGGGGGTCTCAGGAAGCCGAAGCAAGGGGTGTGTTTGTCGGTTAAGGGTCAGGGGTCAGAAGAGTGAGAGGGTATCCCCAAAGAGG
>NW_014332865.1:780588-781286 GCF_000341935.2 Cephus cinctus
GGGGGGGGGGGGGGGGGGGGGGGGGGGGGGGGGGGGGGGGGGGGAGGGGGGGTCGAGAGGAATAGTGGATGTCGACGCGGGGCCAGGCTAAAGGAAAAACCTGGGGGTTGCTTTTTTTCCAGAGGATGAGCGATGTGGGGTGGAGCCACCCACGCCCACACAGGCCAAGCCTAGGCCTACCCCAACGTAACGTAACTGCCGGTGTACCCTTTAGACTTCAACCCAACCCCAATCCGACCACGCGGGGGCGTGTACGTATCCCGGTGCAGATGTTTTCATAGAGCACCTTTCGCAGACTGCTATAGCAGCGTGAACCCGTCGCCAATGCAGCCCGTGGAAAACTAGCTGGAACGACGGCGATGACGGTGCCGATGACGAAAATTCAATTCTCTCTTTCTCTCCCCTACCTCGAGCCCACCCTTCGACGCTCTCGTATATGCACGGAATAGGCGCATTACTTTCCTCCCACTCCACGTGTTTCCGCGTGCACGGCTCCACAACGTTTTTCTACTTTTCCTCGTCCACTTTTTTTGTCCTTGTCTCTCTTCTTCTCCCTTTTCTTTCTTTCCTCGTCTCCTTGCATCCTCCTATCTCACAATATCCCCCCCCCCCCCCCCCCCCCCCCCCCCCCCCCCCCCCCCCCCCCCCCCCCCCCCCCCCCCCCCCCCCCCCCCCCCCCCCCCCCCCCCCCCCCCCCC
>NW_014332865.1:781398-783504 GCF_000341935.2 Cephus cinctus
CGCCCCCTATGCCGTCCAGCATCATAACGGACGTACGATCGAGCGGGGTCGATGCGTCTTTATTTTATTATTTTTTTCTTTTTCCGGAACATTGATTTTCGAAGGCAGCGCGTACCAGCGCCGTACCCGGTGCGGAAGGAAAATCGCGAAGGGGAGCGCAATGCGCTTTGGAGTTTTGACGAAGCCTCGAGAGAGCGCCTCGCACGTTGCTATGTGCTCTGACTGGACGTGAGTTACGCACACGCGTGCTATTGGCTTATGTATACCGATATACGGTGTCTTAAGGATATACTTAGGTGGAACGTGTGTATATAGGATTATATGTGCACGTATAAAGCCCAACGTGTTACTCACTAGGCATCCAAGACTTAGGAAGGTAGATACGCGCTGAATATAACTTCTCTATGGTTTTGGACATCAGGCTCAGTTATACATATACCGCAAGTTGAAGTTCTGCGTGACTTTTTTTTACGTGTTTCCTGCCGTCTCTTTGACGCCCAAGAATTTCTTGCCTTGCTACTGGAGATACGCTTCGTTCCATGCAACGTGTCTCAGGATATCATTCAGAATTTTATTTGATACCTATTTTATGTGATACCTATTACGAACGAGTGTCTTAATATTTTATGTACAATTATGATGATAAAGAGGTAGGAAGGAGTAAATTTGTTTTAAAGATAAAACATTATGAAATTTCCACCCCTAGTCAACCCCCGGGTGAAGTGTGGTTAGTAACCCCGCGTAAGAACGATGAAGTAGGTGTAGCTTCTGGTAAGAAACTTTTGTACAGCGTATCTAGGACTTTGACGTGTAACGCGTGGTACGTTGGTACCTCGGTGTATCGAGACACGTGTCTCTCCACAGTCTCCGATAATCTTTTTCCCTCTAGGCGTTATCCGGGAATCCCTATCATTTTTCCGAATTGTCGTTTTTCCAAAAATTCACATTCTCGATCAACTAACTTCACGCGCCTCCGGAAAGTCCTGCGTATTTGGGAAGTTGACTTTTCGGAAAAATAAAGTTGCGAGAAGTTAGCTATTGGGAAATATGAATTTTCGAAAAAAAAAGACAGTTTGGAAGTTTAATCATTCGGTAAAATGATAGAGACCCGTTATCGGGCTCTGTTTGCCTCTTTCTGTCCCGTTGTCGCTGTCCTGCATCGTGCGGGAGGACGAGAGAGGGCCTTACGCTTCGCTATGTGGATCAAAGAGGGACGAGGCTAGCCCCACCGTTAGAGAAGAAGGCACGCATGGCGATTACACTGGCATGAAGGGGGACGGCGATAGCTGTTATTTTTATAGTGTTACGCTAGGTTAGTCTCGCGTCCGACCAACCAACGTTCCAGGCCTAACCTATACCGACGTTGGGCTTGCAAGGCTGTGCATTTATAATGCACGCAAAATTTCATGCAGAGGCGCTTCGGCTGCTTTCCAATCCTTTGATAACGCTAGTTCTATATTTAAAAATGGCCGGCTTCCACTGGCTCGTTATAAGCGACGCCTTCTCGATACTTCCGGGCACTTCCGGATACTTCCGGAAGAGCGGATGGTAGTAACCCCATCGTTTATGGGTTGCACCGCGCCCGAGGGCTGACCAGACAAAGTGACGTGTCCAAAGAAAAACAACGATATATCACGTCTAATTAACCTGCTTGTTCGAATCTTATATGGCACACTTTTTCCTTTTACTCAAGATGATTTACAGCGTCAGCGTAATGTATGTAAGATAAGAACGATAAGGGCTGCAATGTATTTTCGTTATTTATCAAGGTGACGAGTGGCGAAACTCCCTGGACGTAATTACAAGGCGGATGCAATGAGAGAGTCGGAGGAGGGGAGATTCGGAAGTGGACGAAGGACTGTAAAAAACGAAAATAAAAAATAAGCGGAAGCAGTGGAAGAAGGTAAAAATAAGAAAAAATAAGAAAAATAAATTTCATTATTATAAATATGTATATATATTGTAACGTAATTCTTTTCCTTGACCCGACACCGATAGCAAAACATACGAGAACGACTATCTTCGAGAACCAACCTGCGTTGCCTTCGGCCGTCCACCCGTCGTTCGTGCATCCGCAAGCCAGGCGGCCGCCAGCCAATTCTTTTT
>NW_014332865.1:784556-787062 GCF_000341935.2 Cephus cinctus
GAACTAATCATTCTGATTGGTCGAGAGCCTTATAACCGATAACTCTTCTATCTCCTTCCAGTCGCCCCTTTAAACCAAATCGAGAGCGTTCCTTAACGAATCGGTACGTAACTCCTGGAGATCCTACACGGCCGCTTCCCCAGGACATCGGGTGACAGCTGGGCACCACGTCCTTAACTCGGGCAGGAGGTTCCTCCCCTGCCCTTAACCGTATCAAAACTACCTCCGCCCGCTCTACAGCCCTTTGCCCACCTCCAGCGGGGCGCCGGTATCTCACCCGGGCTTCTGCCGGTCCGCGGAGACGTCTCCGTCGGGTCGTCTCCTCTGCCGGGCAACTCGGTACGTCGAGACCATCTCCCCACGGCAGATTCGAGCACCTCGACCTCAACTAAACAATGACGAAATCTTACGAGAGCCTTGACATAACTGTACGAATCAACCCGAGAGCGTAGCTTCAGAGCAGGGTGGCGACCCGAGAGGAACCAGAAATCGAGAACGTTATCTGTATCGGTAACCGGAGTTGCCTTGGGACCGTGATTCGAAAAATCACGTCACAATATAAACTTGAGTAAGGGATACTTTGGGGATACGAAAAATTAAGGATCTTTCACAATAGCAAGATAATACTATTTAGAAAAAAAAAAGAAAAAAAATACCACTACCTTGAGACATCACAGCATTGCAGTTTTGAGCTAATCTAACGTAACGAAACATTTCTAAGCCCATCACAAATACTGGATGCGTAAAATTGAAACAAAAATGTAAACAAATTTGGTGTGAAATTTCGCTTCATGGTCCCCAAAACAGCCACTTATCCTCAAAATAGTCACTTCGTAAAAGAAGTCGTCCGCATCCCTTAGTAAAAATATATGGATATACACATATATTATACATATACGCACATTATAAATAATGATTCCACTCTATTAGTATGGACCATACTACACGCATGAAATCCGTGGGTGTCGAATCAAGCGCGATCCTTGCCTATTTCTCTCTCGGACGCTGACTGACACCACGTTTATTTAGTCAGACGGGCACCTGCCCCACACCCCAATAGAATGAATATCGGAAACGGCTAATTGATCGACCGTTGTTGTCCGTTAACCACGTCACTACCGCTACCATTCGCACAGAACCGGAAGTGCCTTGGGTCATTGGTGAAAAACCTCTATTCCAATAACGCTACGTGGACTCTTTCTCCCACATGGGGACCGCCATCTTGTACGTACCTATTGCTTCGGAAATAAATTTCGTAAAATCGAAGGAAAACATGTGACGCGACGCGTCGCGACGGCTGAGGGATTGCAGGCGAGTTCATCGTTCCGGCAGAAATCGCAAGTGACTAATCGATGAAAGGAAGATAGATGCTTTGATTGTGGAGGGGGGTTGCCAAGGGGGCGGGGGAAAGAGAAAGTCGAAAGAAGAAACGGAAGCCAAGTTAATTAGGCGTGTCTGGTCTTTAATGTAATATGTAGCAAGAAAGGACCCTTAATTATTTCGATTCCGCTCGGAGATTTGGATTCCTGGTTATTCTTTTAACGTTACGTCGGTAAGACAGGTATCTGTAGATATTTTCTTTTTTATTAATTCGCGATCCTAAATCGATGACGTTTCTACATTATTCAATGGTGTTTCGACATCTGGGCGACAGTGCGGAGACATCAGAAGCTTCGGACTGGCTCTATTATGCATTGGCTTAACCGAGTTAATGCAACTGTAACGGCATTTAATTCAGTTTAATGTATTCCGCGGGCTGAAGTCTATTAAATGGGAGACAATAACCTGACAGTTCTGATCAGCACGTTGCCGCTCCGCCGGCGACTTCGGGAGCCTTCCGCTTCGCTTCCCACTGCGAATTAAAGCTTGGCTCTAACGATTCGGCTTTGGCACTTGTGCCTGTTGAGCTTGACGGCTCAAATAACGCGATTCCCTTGGTGACAGTATAGCAGGCATCACGCAGGCAGTTTGTTGGATCTAAGAATAGTAATAGTCGACTATGGATTGATGGGTATAAAGACATCGATAACAAACAATTGGGGAATAGGGGTACATGGGGTAAGATGGACCTTCCCACCTTGAATTGGTGGAATTTTATAGGCAATCGTTATATAATTTTAGAATCGTACTGACGATATTACTTCCCGAATGGATGCCAGTCCTACCATACCTACCCCTACGTACATTCTAGTAACTTATTATCATGAGACGCTTGAATGTTTCGAGGTTGCGTTATACGAAGCGCGATAAAATTAATTAGCCTGAATAATTTGACATACCCGAGGTACATGTGATCCCATGAATTTCCGTGCTATAATTGGACAGCCTTGAGAAGATGCCTACTTGTTACACACCCTGTGGCTCCGAAAAGATAATCAAGGTAAAGGAGAGAGGAGCTCGCTCGATTTCCCACGATTTGTGTCGGTCAATGGGGTAAAGGACGGGGAAGTCATGAGAACAGGTGGTGCAGGGCCGGAGAGTGTGGAGTACGGAGCCCCCCCCCCCC
>NW_014332865.1:787106-788969 GCF_000341935.2 Cephus cinctus
CCCCCCCCCCCGCACGGAGTGTGGACTGAGAAGTGCGCGGGTACAATCTGGATTATGGTAGGTGAACCAAGACGAAGGACTCGAGAGAAGCTCTCTCTCTCTGGCCCCCAGTCGTCCATCTTGGTATTGAGTCGTGCGACGGGGGGTGCTTTTCTCTGGGCGAAATAATTTCCCGGAAAATTAACATCTCGGGTAGGAAGAAGCTGCGGGCACGTGCATATGACCACGCGTAGGGTAGGACAGGAGCGTGCGAGAGAGACAGATAGAGAGGACGAGAGGGTTGCGGTAGGTAGTTAAAGCCAGAGAGTGAGAAAGATTGTGAGAGAGAAAGGAGAGTTAGTGGGTGGGAGTGAGAGGGAGAGAGAGAGAGAGAGAGAATGAGAGTCATGGAACAGGGAGACAACGGGGGCCACACAGCGTTATAAGATCGATAGCTGATGTGATACCAACCCAACCCAACCCAACCGAACCCAGTCCGACCCTCAGTTCGTTCACCCCCGCGGCACATTCGCGCCATTATCTGTTCCAAATGTCGTCAGCGGCGTCGTTTCGTTTACGGTGACGCCCCGCGTCCCGACGCCAGCCCATGCCCTCCCTTACCTCGTGTCGCCTCGGCGCTCGCCGTTCGCCTCCCTTGTTTTTAAGGTTATGTGTTTGCCGCGCATTACGACCCATTCCGAGGTACCCAGGGCTCGGCTCTGGCGTTTTACGAATCCCTGATTCCACCCTTCTGCCTTGCATCCTTCCGTTATTCCTCGAAACGTCCAACCCTTTCCTACGTGCCGTCCCTGCAACAGCGTCGACTTTAACCCGTTTTATCTATCCCACCGCCCTTAACCCACGTATTATCTGATAACATGAGAAAACTGTCAAGGCTTTATGGCGCGCCGTACGATGACAGAGTAATTCCATTTTTTTTACCCAATAAAAATACAAAATTCAAAACTTCCGTCATATCGGAATATTCATTAAAAGAAAAAAAAAAGAAATCATACCCCTTCCCATCCCTCAAACCAAAACCTCCCTCGTAAATTACCAAAGTCACCATCGTAACACAGAATAGTACCACGTGTCTCAATTAACATACAAAAGTACTAGAAAACAATAAAATTCAAAAAATTGAAAAATTGAAGAAGTATGACATTTCTCGTGCCCTGATGCCCGGACCCCATATCCAATACGTAATAACAGTGATAAGATTCGCGCCATGCGAAAATTGGCACACGATAAGGGCAGCCGTCAGCATCGTCCCGGTTAAACTCTCCTACTTACGGCGGTCTCGCAGTACCAGTCACAGTCGCCGGACACCTCACCGCCACTGCCACTGACGGTGCAGCAGCCGCACTTCTGTCTCGTGCGGCCTGCGGCACCGGCGGCCTCTCTTCTGTTCTCCGTATACGCCAAGCGTGGGTACACGTATGACGCATAACACGCGGAACGGAATGCGTTTACGATATAGACGTGCAAGTCCTGCGTCCACCCACTGGTCAACGACATAAACATCAAGAAAGACACTTACAGACCAGCTCGTCTGTGCTCACAAAAGTTAAGCGCGGTAAGCGCCGAAGAAGCACGCTGCAATAGCCGCACCGTGTCATACGGATACATCGATATCGAGTCAAGGTATAATCGATCGATCCTATAGCTATTTTCATTCATGCCCAATCTAGTACATTTACGTAACTGTCAGTTACGTATAGGGAAGGGACATGAGGGTGGATGGAATCCAGATGGAGACTGAGAAGTGAGGTTAAGGGATGGACGACAATTCGAGATATGATAAAGCGTGTGACGTGTGACTACGAGAGAGCGTTAGAAAGGCGCGTAGGAACTCTGGCGGGGAGGGGGGGGGGGGGAGGTGAG
>NW_014332865.1:789023-790736 GCF_000341935.2 Cephus cinctus
GGGGGGGGGGGGGGGGGGATGAGGTGAGGTGACGGTTCGTTTAGAAAGACCGAGTGACAACAGTGGTTAGGGTGAAAGGTGAGTGGGCGGAAGAGGGGTGGGTGGCTAGAGAAGAGGGTGCTATACCCCGTGCATGACACTAACGATTTTCCGAGCGCACTTTTATCCAGCCGCTTATAGCCTGTCCTCTTTATCCTTCTCTTTCTCTCTTGGGAATATGGCTCGTGCCTACTCGATTGACATACATACACAGATGTACGTACAAGGCATCGTAAATACGTACTTCCGTTGTCTCTTATACATGTGGATATACACGGGTGTATATATATATATACGATCGTATACATAGAACGCACGTGTGCTTCCACATGGTAAGTCCCGTCTAGCGAATGAGACTATAGATAGTGTGAGCGTGCCAAAAAATCTAATAAAAATATCATTAGGATAATTATGCGTAAACATGAGGTGTAGACTGACCACGTACGCTACCTAATAACCTACGGGGATAATTTTGTTTTCTACCATACGTGATTTGGATCAGATCCAATTTTCATCGGATAAGATTTCGGGTCGACAGGGGTCTAAACAAGGACGTGCTGTACCTCTTCATTGGCAAATTGGGCAAAAGGGAAAGTTGTTGATTTCGTTCGTATGGGGGTTATAAATTCAGCCGGGTCTCATTCCTGTGGTTGAAAGGGTGCTTGATTAACAATAGTAGTGGGCAAGTAGGCAGTTGGATCTGTTTCGGGCTAGGCGGGTGAAAAGAAAGAAACATACAGCTTCATACCCACGGGATACATAAATAGTACAGAGTACATAGGTGGTACGGTTACAGGAAAGTTATAATACAAGATAAACATAGGTGTGTATATGTATATATATATATATACAGGGGTGAAATAAGGTAGAGACAGTCCGAACGGGTAGTACACAGTTAGAGGGTTGCATTCTGCCTCGGCTTACCGTGGCGCATTCGGCCTCGGCGATGAGTCCTGAAGGTTGCAACGCGAACTGACGTGGTGTACCCGAGATTACGCGATCCTCCGTGCGACGTCGTGCGACGCGCACCGTCGTCGGCGTCCCGCGGCCGGCGAACGCCTGATTTTTCAGGAACCACCAAGAGCAGAGCCAAGCGGTGCAGTTGCCACCGGCGCCGTTAGCTTCCCTCGTGATCACCGGCTCAGGGCCGTAAGAGCTGGGTGCACGTGCCCTTTGTCATTCACCACGTATGCGCGCAGTCCGTATTCAGCCGCGTACCGGAAACGTTCCGCGGGCTCGTTTACCCCGAGGACTTCCGGTAGGAGCGCCTAAATTTAGGCCTCCGCCGTGTCTCCTGTATTACTATGTAGTGGTTACGCCAATCTGTCCCGGCCTACCGTCACGCATTCACCCTCTCCGATTCTAGACCTGCCTCAACTCTTTTTCCCTTAGTCCCTACCCAACGTCTACCCTTCCCACCGTTGCGTTATCCGGCCGCCTCCCTCCCCGTCCCTGCCAGCCAGTAGGCCTCCCTGCGTGGCTGCCTTGCTGCCAGGCTGTTAGCCACCAGCACCTCTCTCTATCCTTCTCTTATTCAGTCTCTCTCTCTCTCTCTCTCTCTCTTGATTCTCCGGCTTCCCGCCCTTCACGGCGCCACTTCATGCTCCGGCCGTGCGGCCTCCCCTCTCCACGTTTCCACTACCCCCTTACTTCGCCTCCTCATCCTCCTTCACC
>NW_014332865.1:790860-791168 GCF_000341935.2 Cephus cinctus
CTCTACCACCCCTTCCTACGGATTTCACCCCCCGCCCTTCCATCCCCCCCATTCACGCTACCATGTCGCTCGCTCACTCAGTAGGCAAGCGGTACGTGCCGTCTGGCCCCACGTTCTCCCTCCTACGGCCCTGGCGAGGGGTGAACGAACCTACTAAATGACGGCCATGAAAACAGCCGAAGCTCGGGCACGAAGGATGAAGGCACGGTCGAAGACGCAGGGGGATCTCTCCCTCTGGCATCCTCCTTCCCCAACCCCTCCTCACATCCAGCCAACGTCGCGCTCCTCCAGAACTCACGGTGCCCCTC
>NW_014332865.1:791377-805251 GCF_000341935.2 Cephus cinctus
TCTCTCTCTCTCTCTCTCTCTCTCTCTCTCTCTCTCTCTCTCTCTCTCTCTCTCTACCTCTGCCCCGCGTCCCTTGGCTCTTCCTCCTCTTCTCCTTCATCTTCTTCCTTGACACTCGCGCTCCTTCTAGATCCTCCCGATTCCATCTGGTCCTCCTCCTCCGCGACGTCCTCGGGTCCTACTCCGTTTCACTCCTCAGGAACACGTCCTACGCCGCGCGACCACCGTCTCGGCGAAAATGAACGCGATTTGTTTGTGAAATTGCCACGATTTTTAAAGGCTCTCCCGCGGCGTCGCTTCCCTCGCCTTCGTGTCGTCTACTCGTACTCCTGGGTCTCTTCTTCGTACCCCTCCCCTACTCTTCGTCATCCGTACCCCTGAGCTCCAGTCAAATCTCCCCACCACCCCCGTTCCCTGTTTCTACTTTTCTTCCATACCTCTTTATATTCTTCACTTACATCTACCTGACGTTTTGCCTCTTTCCCTCAATTCGAACCACCAGGAGTCACCGATCTTACAGGCATCGCTATATGTCTTAGGTACTGACGTCTTGAAAGGTTTCCCAGTGGTTACTAGGTGTCTCCGAAACTACCGAACGGAAGTTCGATTCCTAGCATTGATTTCGTATGCCGTCTGTAGCATGCGTGTTAACACGACTGCCTGCCTGCGTGCGTGTTCTCCTCGCACCCGTTGCCTACCTTGGCTACTCTTAAAGCGCGGAGTTCACGCCTGCTGAGGGTACGACAAGTAGGTGGAGGTTTGTTCTCCCTTGATGGATGGATGAGTACATGGATACGAATTTTATAGAGAGCGTAGAGAGCGAAGTAACACGTAAGTTCGTGTGAGGGTATGTTGTCAAGTGGATCGGGGATGGAGCACATATCGTCTACCTCTGGCATATCGGAAAGTCTCATAACGAGAAGAGTGTTATACGCACTTGTTTAGACTCGGAACACGCGCGCTATCGCAAAAATCGACATTATAGTGTCGGCAAGCCGCGGGCCGATTGTTGGCATCGGGTTGCCTCGTAAAAGCCATGTGCATTTTTTATCCCCCTCTTTTTCATATTGTTTTCAAATCGTGTAGTCATGGGAACCGATAGGTATAGGTGGTACCTTAGCTGCACAGCGACGTCGGCTCTCTCGCACGTGGAGAAGGTGGTTGGAATCGGCGTATATAGGAATTTCTGTCGATTGCAGAATGACACGAGAAGGTTCAAAGGTCACGGAGAAAGAACGGAACTTAACCTGGACATTAGAGAAACGAGAAGGTGCAAAATTGCCCCAGGAAGCCAAGCGGCACTTTTAAACTTTTCATGAGTTTCATTCGAGCAAAGACCCTCGTGTTGGAACAGTTTTAGAAAGATTTTGAGGTAAAACTTGAGTTTTTAGAACTGAAAGATTTTTTTCGTACGATACAAATTCAGACAATTTTTTTTTTCATACGTAATAGAAAAAACGTCAATCTCCCGCTCAGTCGCCTCATCATGATATCCCGTGTAAGTGGTTAAAATAAATTCGAGAAAATGATCCATTGGAAGTCCCGTCCAATTCACTTTAGCCGATTTTCTGTTTTCTATCGGTTGATATCAGAAATCAATAACACGTGCTTTTCAGTAACAATACACGTATGTATACTTATTTGCATACTCGAACACTAAGCCACGTTTAAGCAAAAAAGACGCGTACTTGCACGAAAAAACAAACAAAAAACAGAGAAACGGAACAGCAAAGGTAAAGAGGCGATGTCGACAGCATCCCCGAAGCCGGAAAATGAAAATGAGTCCGGGCGAAGCTTTTTGAGGTAGCTCCAGATTTAATTACGAAAGTTACGAGGAAGTGGGCTGAGCGAAACGTGCTATGTGGAGTGAGAAAGACAGAGAAAGGTTGTGTCGGAAGGGTTAGGGAGGGTGGTTGCTTACCGACGTACAGGGGTGAACAGTAGAATGAGGTAGTAGAGGTTGTCGGTTGCCAACGGGGGGTAGGTAGAGTCGTGCCGTTGTGCATTTCCGAAAGCTTGGCCTGTTTGAATCTCCCGCCCTCGTACCATCCCTTAGCCATCGGCACCACCCACACAGCATCCCTTTCACCCAGCACGCGTTCGTTTAATTCCGCTGCAAATACCGTACCTATATATGCTGTATCTACGTATCTCCCCTCATCCGTTCACTTTCTCTCTCTCTCTCTCTCTCTCTCTCTCTCTCTCTCTCTCTCTCATACCTACCACCACGTTCCAGTATGCTGACCAGGCCCGTTATGGATTATAACCATAACAAAAATGGATGCTGGAGAAACGAAGTACCTTTTGCTATATACGATATACATGGACAAGTAACATACTATAGTATATATGTACTCATATGTAGGGAGAAATTTAGCAGAGCAAACGGCTACGAATTGTCGTACGATTCGCATTAGAACTACGACACAAAGCTTGGTAACTCGATTTGCTATACAGAATAGGAATAAGAGTGGTAAAGTGGTCTCGTGGTCTCTATACTGGACTGAAAGTTACCTGGTCAACATATCAGTGTCTCATTGTAGCAACCCTTCCAGGGCTGTGTTCCTTCTCTAGCACTCATCTCCTCTCGTGGTGGTTCACCTTAGCAGCAGGTGCGATAACAAGCAGCTAGATATAGAGTCGCATGGAGTGTAGGACCTCTCGAGACGGGAAGCACTTTTGGCAGGAACATTTTCAGACACTCGGATGCCGGAGTGCGCGCGCGCCACACGTGGTTAAGTATTATAAGTCAATAAGAGTGAGCCGACCATGATTTTTACCTGAAAATTGTTTCGTCAAGTGCCCACAGTACCACAGCAAGGCCAATTACGAAGATTTTCGTTGCCGGCGGAAGTCGAGTGGCCTGACAATGACGGTAGGCACGAGACGGAAATTGCGATTTCCGCCAATTCGAAGCGAGCAATGCTAATCGGTATTAATAAACTTCAGTTCGGATCATTAAAAATGGCTAAATTTACGTGAACGCGTGGCGTCGAGTCCATTGCGTGAAAGTCGAAAATATAGATTATCCCACTGAATGAGGACAGGTTAGATTCCGCAATTTAGCAGCCACCCTTACCTTTTCATTGTCCTAATCTATTTTTTTTCAACCCTTTCACTTAAGCCCTTCCATAGCACGTCTCTTTCTCTCTCCTTCTCTATCGTTTCCTCTCTTGATGCAGTATCGTATCCAAGAGAGCCGCTCCAAGTGCAGTAATCACTCCCTAACGTACACATAACCTTCCAACTAATCTATTACCGGTAGAAGGCGTTAACTTACCCTTGGCTGCATTTACACTCTCACTGTAATACCACGACCTTTGCGCCGACTCCAGCTCTCTTTCACTTCCTAATAAGAAGAAAACAAAAGTGAGACACACATAATGACTTTACAGAGTAGCACGATATTTCAGTATAAAAATCATCATTCTACCAGTACCTGTATAGCGTAACAGTCCAAGGGCTGGTTATCAGTAAATCCTTATCGAGCATCGACGATTACAGTTGCATCTGAATTTCATCACCGACACCCTCCAATGACTTTGCTCAACTGTTTTACAGAAAAATACGAATTTATACATACTGCATGGTACTTGCATCGTGTAGGAAGATGTAAACCGTACGATCATGAGAAAGGGTCGTGACTCTGGTAGCCTACATCCGAACGTGGCTATCTCTGCCTATCCACGCTTGTAGTCCTACTCACTCACGGCACTTACTCACTTACCAGTATTTACAGCTTGTCTTACCTTACCACCAACCTTGTAATATATATATAGGGTGATCGTATTCGGAATAGTACATTATATATATATAACGAAGAGGTATGAGTATCCCGCTGAGTAGGGTAGCTAGCGAGCAGGAAGGCGAGAAACTTTAATCAAACGATTGTAGGTGGTGTCGTCACTCAACCTAGGCGGGTGGTAGGTAGGACTTGTTGACTTTGACTCTTCGAACAGGAAACCGGAAGGGAGACTCGTGGACTCCCTGTGATTAGCGAAGCGTGCGTCGAATCGAAATCGAATTTTGCACGCCGTCTACGAGAGGACTCCTAGCAATTTCACTTTGCTCTCAATGACTGTGAAATTCGTATTCGGATGGATTTTTAGAAAAAAAAATTATTTACGTAAATAATTGATAATTTTTTAAGGTTATTGAAGTGTTACGTACGTAAAGGTCATCGCTCAATTCAAGATGAATTCCATAAGATCGGCCAGTCGTGCGATTCGGTGAGTGCATCCCGTCAACCAGTTTAAGCGAGACACGATGGTAGGTACTTTGAGGTGGGCATATGCACAGATGCATACCGGTGAGTATGTGCATGCACTGTCTGAGGGAGAGAGAAAGAGAGAGACTGCTAAAAGAGAAGAGAGGAGATAGGGCAGCCAGTGGCATCCTTGCAGGAACCCCAGACACGCATGCATCCGTTCAGCGAGGCGCCTCGAACCACCAGGTCTCGACTGTTTTACACTGTAGACTGCGTATCTTATAGAAAAATCGGATGGTATATTGCTTACCCAATCACGAGGTAAGCAACAGCTTGATTAAATTCGCAGAAGTGAATTCTTGCTTGTAGCGTATCGACTGTCACAGGCATACGTCTAGTTGACACTGATCATAGAATTCGGTGGTTAAGAAGCGCTACGGGCGTGTCGCGCTCCCGAAGCAGAGCGGTGAGAATTTGAACTATTCTGAAATCAGTAAGAATTAGGATATTGTATTGTGTTAACGTAGTTACATACGAATCACGCCAGGGTTCGCAAGTTACGTTCCACGTTGGGCTTTGGCCTACGTCCTATGACGTATCGTATGCCCTGCCGTACGTAGGTACGTGACGTGCGTGCCCGCGTGTTGGTGTAGGTCCAGGGCCCGGCTCGGCCAATGGCGTTACGGGAATTCGTGGCAGAGAGCGAGGCCGGCCAATCGCGGGGCCCAGCGCGTCGGGTTACTGACCTGGCCAACGCGTTAAATATCCCATCCTGAAAAATATCGCAGCTCAGCTCGGGGAGAGATGCAGGCATACCCCTTTGTTTGCTCGGCCACATTCGCCAGCGAGCTGCTATACGTCGAGACCGTTTGCGCTGGCTTCGTATTTCATTGATTAGTATTGCCCATTAAAAGGGCACCTTTAATTTACTCGGACTATAGCTACCCGATAGTGGATTGGGACCGATCCCTGACTAACCATACCAAAGAACATTGTACTGGAGGCTTTACAAATATTACAGTAGGTTTTTGGCAGATTTTTTTATAAGCCTTTCTGTCTGTACGAGGGTTTTTGAAAAATTGAAATATCCAAACGTTTTTTTTCACTATGTAAAATTTTACAGGTTAAATCCTACTATTCATTGACGTTATCGCACTAACATTCTCATATTGATATCATTATTTATTTTTATTTTATTTTTTTTTTAATTTTCTTTTGCGACGCTTAATATTTAATACTTGCTAAAATCACTGTAATTATTTTCAAAGTTTATCCCAATGGCAATGATCCTTTCACGTCGACGGCATCGAGCTCTCCACGTCGCTCCACCAGGTAGGTACAGGATTTTGAATAATTCCCAAAAATCAAGGATGTCCCGTGATTATTATTTTATTTGTAAAAAACGCATGCAGTTGTAAAACCAGCAAGTTCACAATGGATAAGACAGGGTGGCCCAACCCTTGTAGACTTTTCTATCGATTACTCATCAGTTTCAGGTCCCACCTTGGTGGCCGTAATTTGTACGTAAATATTTTGACATTAATTAGAGCAACTGCGCGATTCGCAATTTCACAATACTTAGCTACTGGACATCCGGTAGAATGCACTGAGAATTCATTAGTGGACCTTACTCTGTATGATTAATTAACGATTTTTCAATTGGAACGAGTGATAGTTACCACCTACTACTCCATTGGTATTTCCCTTTTATACAATAGAAATGGGTTAATCCTTTAAAAGAAATTTTGAAATTTAAATATTTTTCATAGTTTTTTACAACGATCCCAGTCTTTATTACGTTTCACCAAAAAACTGTAATCGCAAGATTTCCTAATGGCCAATATGCAGCATACTCGAGAAAGTGCATCCAGTTATACGAGCCGATCTCGTGGAGTAGAGGAAATGCACTTTTTGAAACGACCATGAACGTAACTACAGTAACGTGTAAGGTTTGACGATTTCGTTGCGATTCGAGGCGTAAATTCTCCACGTCCTGCGTATAAGGTACCTTACGTACCATAGCGCTCAACGCGTAAACGCAGATAGTACCTATACGTACACCGCTGTATGCTTTATGTACGGAATTCCGTGGGGCGGATATGACGTAGATAAGTTAGAGTCGGTAGGTAATGCGTATAGCGGATTACGACACCCCACGGGCCAACCAATTCCACTTATCTGGGACAGTGAAAGAATATTACCCCATGGTCCGTATTCGTTACATGTACCTTTCGTTTAAACGGCAGAAATTCCAAGAGCTGTCGAAACCGAGAAATAATTGATTTTCGTCCATAAAAATATTTACGAATAGTAAATATAAGAGTGAGAAAAATATTTTAATGACAACATACGTGATTTAGCATAGAAAAAAGAAAAGGATATGAAAAAATTTACAATTTTCCTCCCACTTCATTTTCATAAATGTTACAGTCGATATTATTCGAATGGTATTTAACCACGTGAAAGATATATCTCTTTATCGTTTATTAATGTACTTCGTATTACGGACTGTGCCTAATGACAGCCAGCACCAGCAGCACGTAGACGCATTCGCTGCAAGTGGGCTGCAGGCCGCCTCGGTAAGCCGATTACCCACCTAAATACGAAGCCAAAGCGATGCATGTGGCTTAAATTGATGTTGTTTTTTATAACAGTAAGGAAGAAGGTAATATCGTGATGCAGTTGCAAGTTACCGTTAGCGGAGGTCGTGGTTTTATAAAATACAAGAATCCTAAGATATCTATCTATAGTCGAATGTGTAGGTTGCTGATAAAATGGAAATCTTCTGTAATGAAATTTATAAAAATTTCACTTGCACGTAAGGTGCAAATATTTTCTCGAATTGTAATAATCGATACAGAAAATCATGGTCGAATAATCGTACGAAGGTCATGTATAAGCCCCGAGCCAAAAATTCGTCCCGGCGTGAATCGAGGATTTACGGCCTCGGCCTCGAGGCCATCCGAGGCACGGGCGGTGGCCATTTTTCCGTGGGCGGGATTTTGAAACCTGTTTGAGCGCTTTGAAATCTAGAGAAATAGAAGAGTCGTGGGTAAAGGCGGGCGACGGAGGAAGATGGGAAAGGAGAGGAGCGAGGATGAAGAAAAAGTAAAAGGCGAATCCAGAACGAAGAATGAGGTATAGAGGACTAACCGACAGGCCAAGCGAAGATAAAGAGCCAATCGACAAAAAGTAGTTCGCCCATCGTAAGTACCGGACGCGACATCATTTAAGTCGCGTCACCTTAACGCGTGATTATATCCCGCCATTATTCCTAAGGATATAATACATAAGAAACAAAGTAATGAAAACCTCTAAATTCATTCCCGACATCCCTGAAGCTCTCGGTGTCTCAGAGCCACCTTCAAATTTGTACCTACGCGTAAAATACATTTTTTACATTGAAAATAGACCCACCAGGTATATGCAGTATGGCTACTATCTCGAGGTGCATCATGGTCTTGTCGACAAGCAAAGTCAGGGTGACGCTGCCACCTGACACGAAGAGCACTTACACACGTGTGTGTCAAGAGTACGATAATATATATATATATATATATATATATAGCATATACCCAGAAGCCACGTGTACGCATCCAGCACATCGTGCGAGTCGAGTGACCGCGGTAATTATGTTATTACCGGTATTTTTAGCAATGAGCCTAGCATATACCCAGAAGCCACGTGTAAGGGTGACGCTGCCACCTGACACGAAGAGCACTTACACACGTGTGTGTCAAGAGTACGATAATATATATATATATATATATATATAGCATATACCCAGAAGCCACGTGTACGCATCCAGCACATCGTGCGAGTCGAGTGACCGCGGTAATTATGTTATTACCGGTATTTTTAGCAATGAGCCAACTAGTTTTCGTGGTGCATTTATAGTTCAGGAAGCGTCCAGCGTGGCGCGTCGGTAGCGCAGCGATATGTATTGAAGATCCACAGCCACCTGAAGTAGGTCATTTACGTTACCGGGGACCGTACCAGTATTACAAGATAAGATACCCACCATAGTCACCGTGATACTATGTCCACTAGTGTTTCTATAGCTTCCTAGCTATCGTCCGGAGAGTGTTAATTTTTTTCTACGATCTTGAACGTCTACGAGCTTACCGGTCTTCGGACAGCTTCCCGTTACGGACGGAGTGCGGGATACACGGTGTACCCGGGATAGAACGACAACGTCTATGTACCAGATAGCAAGAAGGATACACAGTGAGGTTAGTCGAAAATCAATTGGACATTATTATGTGTCCCACGTCTCGGAGGATCATCAAGGTAGAACACGGAGCTACATAGGTACGAGGCACGAAGTACCTCGTGAGGGATATACGCCGAAGTCAAGTAATGCATTCTGTGGAAGTGAAATGAGTGTTATTACGTGGAAACGAGTCGGTTGGCTTGCGGCCACTTCGGAAGTGGTAGGTAGATCTTTTCCCATAGAAATACCTATACACCGGGATAATGCCAGTGTCCTATGGTGGTTCCGTTTCAAATGGCATTTCGAATGCAATCCCATTGAGTTTCGTGGGCATTTCGTGTAGATGTAATATTGCCAGGTATACCACTTCCATCTGTGCCTAGGCCTCTCGCGGTTGTTTCTGTCGGATCAGGCTGTCGACCATGTTGCTTTAGGTCAGTGCCGCTTCTTTCTCTCTATCTCAGGACGTTCTACTCCCTCCGGTGGTCCCGGCTGAGTGCCAGAGATAGGATACGCGGCAGAAGAACGAAGAAGGGAGTCGGCGAGGAGGAAGAAGGAGGACAGAGAAGGAGTACCTGGGAGGGATGGGAGCTGGTACTCAAAGGAGGAGGCGGAAGGGGAGGGAAACCGCGGTACTTGGTCTCTTGGTCGGTCGGACCTGGGTTCGATTCTTATTTCACTTTTTAGTTCCATCCTGCCCTCCTCGTACTCCTTTACCTTCGGTTTTCTTTGCCAGCGTTCGCCACCTCGCCTGCCAAGACCAAACCGTCTTGCGGATCATCCACCTGGCGCCCTCGGTTCTGCCAACCTCACGAACGCCGTGCCATTTCCGTTGTATCCGGCGAGCTACAAATTCATGGGATCCCATTGGACGCTACGGGATATGCCGGACAGGCATAACGTGGTACGAAATATAATTTTTTTTAATAACTATGAAAATTTATTTATCGTCAGGTCTATTTCAATTGGATTTTCATGTTGGATGGTAGGCTAGAAGCTGAGGTATTAATATCAATTTGAGCTGTGGGGTCTTTTCATTCTAGCCTCTGGAAGCCACTTTTTATATCACTGAAAAAATTAAAACTCTCATCCTGAGCCGCAGCTACTGCTATACCATCGATCGAGGTACCTTCAAACGATTTGCGATTTGAACTATCATTTCTTTTTTTTCTAATTAAGGGTTCCCCGGGACTGGCAGCCTGTGATTATATCTACCTGGGGCGAGGGTCCGACGTCGTTCGTTGTCAAGTGCAATTTGCGAGGAGCAGTCTAGTTTTGTGGTTTACCCCTGAGCTCGTCTACTTACACACACTCTCTCTCTCTCTCTCTCTCTCTCCCTTTCTCCCTTGCTCTATCTCTCTTTCTTGCTCTTTCCATTGCACTGCTTCAGTCTCTCTACTCTTGTCAAGTAAACGAAATTACATCCTATTGCTTATCATAAGGGATACCAAACGCTGAATCTGCCGGAAGAAATACGTTGTGACGTATTGGAGCAAGTGTTTTTCGGTTTTATAATTAATTTTAACACGACTGTTTAAGGGTTCAATGGCGACGATGGCGACGATGCTGATTTATCAGAGGAAAATATAACAGGACAGGATGGAAAGGACGAAGGACCATGTCTACGGTACCATTGGTTACCAAGTGCTTAGGTAAGTATATGGACAGTGGTAACAGCTGTCGTTACCCAGGCGCAAGCTCAGTCGTGACTAACCCCTGTCCACTTGCCAATTCTCCATAACGTGTCCGAAACTACCCTGAGGTACAATTAGCGGGTTACCCTAGGTTGTCATCTGGCACAGAATCTGAATCAATAACGCATGCACGCGTGGTCGACCCACTAACAGTCTACTTTTGCCTGAAGGACGCGTGAGTTACGAAGTGACGTTTAAAATGAATTTTAAGAAAGTAGCAAGAGCGCCCATAATGACGACAGGGAAAAAGCTCGGGCAGCCAAGTGCCCCGACTTCGTTAATTAATGTCACTCCTGTCCTTTCAATTTGCTCATTCGCTAATGAGAAAAACACAGGAAGGAAATCTGTTGAATGTCAAAGAGATTCTTCCTCCAATATGCTTTTCTTTCCTTGTCCCAGCTTCTTTGCTCTATTTCGTTCTGGTCATCCTTCTTTTTTTTTTTTTTTTCTTAAACCTAACCTCACAACCTTCTGCTTCCTAGCGCAGACCTCCACCTTCTTGTCCTCATTCTCCTCTTTACTTTCTTCCGCCTTCTGCTCCTCCTCCCACTATTCCCCCACGTTCTCTTTAATTAACACTCCGTACCGAGTTGTCATACGACACAAAAACTGGATCGATAATGTATACACGCGCCGAGTAAAGGCGTACCAGAAAGTTTCACCTGCGTGAAGAAACTTTCGGTTATTCGCCAAGTATTTCATCTTTTGTTAGCATTTTTCTTAGAACTACATTTTTTATGCTCTTCGCAGAGTATTCTTGTTTTTTTTTTTTTTTTTCAACCGAACCACTGAGTAACGAGTTATCACGCTATGCTTCACTCTGCAGCGTTATACAGCCACCTGCTTAAACGTTTTAGTGGGCTTTACGAGCAGTCTAATGGCAGCTAATTCAGTCTCTAATTGTTCCCTTTGATCCTACCTCTTTACCGCATACCTTAATCTTCATTTAGATTTCGTGCATGAATGGCCACCGTGCCTGTGCCGTTCACTGAGAACGTCAAGTACATTCGTACCAGCTGTCTTCGTGGCTGCGAGGAAACTTTACGTATGAAAAGAATATATTTCATATTGATTTTACTCCTCGTAGAACAGTGCTCTCTGCTCCATTTTTTGAGTCGCAAAACAAGCACCAAAAAATTCCAAGCCATTGAGCTGACAACGAAGCGTCAAATTATACAGCGAGAGTGTATACGCTGTTTCCCCTACTTCCTTTCTCTCTCTCTCTCTCTCTCTCTCTCTCTCTCTCTCTCTCTCTCTCTCTCTCTCTCTTCCCCCTCCTCTCTCTTTTGCTCTCTATTTACCTTCTTTCTCCTTCTAGTTTTCATATCCGCTCTACTTTTTTTTTTTTCTCATATGTATATACATACACACATATGACAGTGGAGTTAAACGATAAACGCTAACTAAATAATCCGGTGTGAAATAACACAGTCGCGCCAAATACTGCGGCTCGTCCATCGCTCTTTATGACTATTTCGCCATTGTGATTTTCAAACGCACTCTCACTCGTTCCCTCATTCAATAGGAGAGTCCCTCCCTCTCTCTCTCTCTCTCTCTCTCTCTCTCGCATACGAAGAGGATACGAGGTGGCGCGTGCCGTTCCTGACAAAACTTTTTACGGTGACTCCTCTCGTAAGCGGCCCCAGTTTTGTCCGTGTTTCCTGGACCTACCCCAAATTCCCCGTTAGGCCTTTCGGCCAAGCGTAAATTCACGAGGGGACAAAATATACTCCGCCCTCGTCTGGCCCTAACCTTCCCCAACGCCCGAGGCGTGCTACCATCGTTGGATAAGTATTGTCACTCGCGGTACAGCCTACCCAATAAATATTTCGGAGACTACCCGCCGTACGTATACCATAAGCATGTGGCTAATGGCAACGACGAAAAAAAAAAAGTCTTTCGTTAATATTAAATTTCACGTGTAATACCGAAACCATAATTTCATCTACAAATTGATTTTCATTACGTTAGAACAAGTATCGAGCATAATCTGTAACAATGACGAGTGAAGAAATTCAAATTGAATGCTAAAGCCGCTCGTAAATCATAGTAACTGCCACCACGTGATATTTTCATATAATTAATTACACTAAGATTATACGTCTAACCGGACAAGAAATGCTCGTATCCAGTGTATACCAATTAAGGAAAATAAAAGAATTACTGTGAAATTAACACGCGACCGTCCAGACATTTGTACCAAAATTTCACGTTGACGTAAACAAAACTTCGCTACATTTAGTTCATTCGCATATACAACACGGTCATTGACGCGGTACACTTTTATCGTTAAATATAGTTAGAGGAACACACGGCGGGCTGGTCGGTAGGTAGAGTTCGCTAGGCAGTAAGGTAAGGTAGGTATATGAAGGTAGGTAGGACGGTAGGTACATAGAGAGGTATAGTCAAACATTTCTTCTTTTTTTTTTTCGGCTTTTGAGATTCCCTTGGCGCCACGACACACGCAGCAAAAGCACTCTGTACACGGTTGAATGTACTTGACGCGTTCTCTGTGCGACATACAGGAGTAATTTTTTTAATACTCGATTTTTAGCCTCTCTTGTCAACCCGTTAAGTGAGCCTTATGCAATCCCACGGGTTACCGGGATCAGATGAATCTTTGAATCTTTAGCCAGACGGAGGCTGCGCTGCTGTCAGAATCTGAAGAGTGGTTGACGTCAGTGGTGGATATCGAGGGAATTCGTGGATGCGTCTCGGCGTTGAGTTTTCGCGATCGCGTGCACATGCTGGCACATAAGGACTGACGAATCGCAGGACAGCGCCAAGGGAAAGCGTCCGGCCAATCCGAGCGACGCAGTCGAGGAGGGCTCTCCCGTGGTTCACTCATATTCGGTGAGTGACCTGCACCTCGTCTCAACGACTACCAGCCAAACATTTATATGAGTACTGCCCGGCCTGAAAATATCGCCTTCCCCCTGAGCCCTGACCCTCCTCAACGTCCCACGCTAAATATAAAATCAATCATCGAGCGGATCCACCTCGTGAAACATTCGACCCTCTCTGTTCGTTTCATCGATATGTAACAAGACGACGTGAACTTTGATCCGGAGGGGCTATTAAAATGAACTTTCATGTAAACCCGTCTTATCGGTCTTTGCCACGTCTTATATATACGTACGTATACAGTGACCGTATACAGTCACCGCATGAAATTTTCGCAGTCGCGAAGAAATTATGTAAAATTCAAAACAGCCTTTCTTACCCGATCGGTCCATTGGCCACGTGCATCCGCCTTTTTATCTCTTGCGATTTTACGTTCGAGGCCTTGCACACCAGAGATGACCGTAATTTCACTTCCGCCCACATCCGTCGGGCAATTTTATCGCAAGGGTCCTGCAGCTTCGTGTCCCGTTTCTTTCTGTAAAACTGAGTGGGGAGTATGCGACCTCGATGCTTTGCGTGTCCATTGCGATTCTTGTGATTTGGCAAGAAGGACTATCACAACGGAGCGTATACGGGAGGAGGAACGTCGCGACGAGGTACCACGAGTCTACTTTAAATTATGCAGCGTGCATATTTTCCGGTCTGTTTGGTGGGTCTCAAAGCCTAACCGGTAGGCCGGCTCGACGTAATACCGGGTGACTCGGAAGGAAGGAAAGGCGAAAACGAATTAATGCACTCATTTCGCGGGATCCGCCGTTACGCATTTCCTACTTGCGCGTACTCGCGTTCACGTACGAGGAGGCGCGTATACGTATACGCATAAGAGTACGCACGATACGTGTTGAAGAATATCCCC
>NW_014332865.1:805863-807991 GCF_000341935.2 Cephus cinctus
CCTCCCTTTCATCCCCCTGCCCAATCCCACCCCATCAACATTTTTTAATTTTTTTCTACCGTGCCTTTTTTTACTACCGTTCTCTCATCTCGCTCCCTCTGTTTTTTTTACTCTCCCTCTCTCTCTCTCGCTCCCCTTTTTTCAACCTTTTTTCGCAACCCTCGCGCCGGTCATCCGTTGCGGAACGTAATTCGAGAGTCTCAAGCGCCTCTGAAACGAGGCTCCCAACTAATTCGTCCGAGCGACCGAGGAAAAGAGGTGGCTTGTATTTTCACACGTTGCTGATTTAACTAACCGCATTTTTTTTCCTCTCTCCGTTTCTC
Organism: Cephus cinctus; assembly: GCF_000341935.2. NCBI lineage: Eukaryota > Metazoa > Arthropoda > Insecta > Hymenoptera > Cephidae > Cephus > Cephus cinctus. Next base: position 806,187 of record NW_014332865.1, read on the forward strand.
TCCTCGTTCATATTCCTTTATATCTTTATCCTCTTTCTCTAGGAGTGCGCGGTACTCGCGCGCATTGCACAAGAGCGCTCGTAGCGATTCGCGAAAAATTGGTCAGAGTTCAATTTAAATGCCGCTAACGTGTTACTTGTCCATTTTTTTTTCCTACGCTGGTAACGCTCTCCTATACCGTCTTGTGTGTGTCTTGAGTATACGTTTTTTTTTCTTCTTTAGAAAATCAGGTTACGCTAAATTGTCGAGTTACCGCAGTCTGCCTCGGTCTGATTCGGCGACTAGTTGCGTGTGTGACATGCTAGAGTAGCGGAGCCTCGTATGTGCTATTGCACTTACGTATTGCCGGTGGGCACTGTAATAAGCAGTGTTCCATTAGCTATTACGAATAGACGCTATTCGAATGGTTCAGAGTCCCGCGATACATTTTGCTGTTAAAAATTGTTTAGAATGAAGTATACGATACTCGTACGTATACGGGAGTACTCTTATGATATAAGGGATGATTAAGAACTGAAAAAAAGGTCAAAAGTACTGTACGATAAAGCTATAGCTTTGGGGATGATAATCATGACGCGTGTGAGGGATGAATTTTTTATCATCCAAATTACACCCTTGCCTACGACCACTGTCCAGTTTGAAAATAGTCAGGAGGCGTCAGGAAGACCCACGACAAAATCCATTTCGTTGACCCGTCCAATGAGGCTTCGGAGCGTCCCTGTCCTTCCCTGTCCTTCCCTGTCCGGGACAATTTCAATAACCGACAGTTCAGGTAGAATTTTTCAACTTCCCACCCTGCGTTTTCGCGCCACCCGCGAAGCACACTCCCTCCTCGTAATTATTATACTTAACAGTGTCCGGGGTGGGGAACGTCGGAAATCCTGCAACTGTCGTATCAGGGGGTTGCCGCTTCGGCCTTCCTTTTTTCCCCTCTCTTTTTATTCTTATTTACAGGAAAATTAATTGCCCGTAATTATTACTTGCGCGAAGGTTCACAGACCCTTTGGTCCTATTGGGAATTTCAAAACGACCCTCGGTATAGAATCGTTTAGATATCATTTTGTAATGATCCCACGATTCATTACAGAGATACGTAGCGAGTGGGACTTAAAAGAAATGCATAGAAAAAACCCAAAAAAAATTTTTGAATTTTTAACAAAGTATCATGAGATTCCCTCGTCATCCCCTATTCTTCACCACTTTTTTTGGCAAGTCATTCGTACACTTTCCACATATCTGCCTCTCTCTCTCTCTCTAGGTACCAGATTAAATTAGCAGCATCCGAGTAGTCCCACCTCCCATCCACCACGGTCCCGACTCTCGAACGCAGGGGTGCGTAACTCTTGAGTAGTTTCTAATTAATGACTGATTGGCAGCCGCATGCTGCTACGCGCCCACCTCCTCCTCACCCCACCCCTACTCCCACGCTTCTTTTACAACCCTCCTCACCTTCTCTACGAACCTCTCGAACCTCCTCCTCCTCCTCCTCCTCCACCACCTCTTTCCTCCTACTCCTCATGCTCTACAGATCCCTCTTTACTCTTCACTCTACCGGCGAACCTCCCATCTGGCATCGATTAATTCATTTCGTTTCTACTAGCATGGGGCACGCGCACCCAGTTCCTTCTTTGGGCCGCACGCACGGAAAATCAGGTGAGTGAGTCGGTGAATAGAGCGAACACGGCGAATAGGGCGAACGAATGAGCGACCGAGTTTAATTCACTCGATCAGCCCTGAGTAGCCTTCTATGCTGAATTGCTCAAAGACGTTTTATTAAAAAAAAAAAAAAAAAAAAAAAAAAAAAA
>NW_014332865.1:808071-809737 GCF_000341935.2 Cephus cinctus
AAAAAAAAAAAAAAAAAAAAAAAAAAAAAAAAAAAAAAAAAAAAAAAACCAGCCTCGATGATATCCCAGAAACACCTGACTATTATTGTCAATGGGATACGGCTTGCGCTCCATTTCATTGCGTTACGTATCTTGCGTTAGCTTAAGGCAGTATCCCACGGAGCTACACAAATTTACAAGAGTCTATACTGTCATTAAAACTTTATCTGAATATGTGTACCATAACTATAATACGTGGCTATATTAAACATTGATCATTACCCTACTTGACTACCTTTGCAGCTCATCTCTTTGTACCATATATAGTATTCACGTGGTTATGGATTTTTTTTTTGTATACGAGGGTGTCAATTTCCAGACGAAATATCGTTGACGATATTAGGGTGCAGCTCTCCGTCGCTTCCAACGGACAATATATGACGTTCGAGCGGTGAATTTTCCTCGCTGAAATTGCCCATGGAAGGAAACCTACCTACTCTATGTATTATGTAACGTACTTATACGTATGTAATATATGTTGCAAGGGCACGTCCGAATACTCGATGAAAGATCCATCCTTTATTTCGTTTGAGTATATATGCATTATTGTACATAGTACGGTACATGTATATTCCATATGTATACGTTATATATAGGTATAGAAAATATACATGTAGTTCCAAGCGAACACGGCAGATGCGCAGTTTCGCGAAAGCGACTCTATGATTCCAGGGGGTTTTATCACCCAATCTTATCTTTACGTCCGGCCATTTTTCTCCCGGCTCTATATAGCATTATACGGCTTATAGGTATAACATTAGCCGTTTATTAATCGAGCTTTGCACTAATATCAGTCAGGCGCTGCAGTTACCAGGATCGATCCGACGTGGCAGCACGAGAAACTCTTGGCAACATTGAAAATTCGTAGTTAACTTTACTGTTGTCCCTTATCATTTATTTTATTTTTTTCTTATCCCTACCACCACGTTTCTTTTCATCGCCGCGATAACATATTCGCACCCTTATTGAAACTCCTTACCGTAACGCTCACGACCTATACTAATTCACAGGCTGGGGACTAATTCGCAGTGTAAGGGATAACGGTGCCAGTTAAAAGAACTAGTGAAAGAATAATAAAATGCGTATATCAGGTAAGAAAGATAAAAAAAAATTTCGAATAAATGACACGGGGTAAGGATCTCTCTGTTTCACGTGTAAAAATGAACGTCGCTGCCTTCATCCCTTGATTCGAATGGGTATAAAAATACGAAATATCTTTGATGTAAATCAAACGGAGTTTTCTAATAAATTATGTGCATGGTCGTTGGCATCGAAGGGGTACTTCTCGTGAATACGCCCCTTTTCGCTGCACTCGCTCGGCCCATCACTTATATACGGTGTATTCAGCGGATCATACACACATAGCGATCCCAGTGTACATGGGTGGATGCGTGCGTGGATGCGTGCGTGGATGCGTGCGTGGATGCGTGCATAGTGCCCCGCGTGCGTAACGCACTCTACAGTAGGTGGGTAGCTAGGTATACCTTACACCCCCATATCCACGGCTGGTAGAGAACGTAGCGAACGATCAAATAAAAGCCCGTGTTTTCCCCGATATTGAACCCTAAGCTAAGCCTAACCTGCCCCAACCTCCAGCCACAGCCGGCGAGGCTGTTGGGGCTGGGGG
>NW_014332865.1:809870-811752 GCF_000341935.2 Cephus cinctus
GGGGCGGGGGGGGGGGGGAGAGGGAGAGAGAGACAGAGTGTAGGAGGAAGCCACCCCAACTGCGGTCGTTGACCTCACGCACCCCCCGTCCAGCCCGAGCCCACCCCTCAGGGCCGACGACACTGGTGCCGTCTCACAGAAAAGTATTGCACTCGCATCAACCCTTTTCAACGCTCTTTATATCTTCTTGGGGTCTTGGGGTGCCCCACAGTTTCTCAAGCCACCCCCCGACGTCTCGATTCATTCAGCTTCGTACCCCGCGTCAATAAGTATTGCGTGTGACTGAACTGTTCCTTTTTTTTTTTTTTTAATTATTTTACGCCTTCGTCCTTTTCTATTTTTTCTCTCTTCTTCTACTTTCTTTGTCCTTCCCTTTCCGGTTTCTTTTTTCTTCACCTCGTGGCGCTCCTCCGGCTTCCGGGTATGTCCCGGTGCCCTGGGGTTCTGGGTATATGCCGTTTTCAAATCCTTCTGCTTCGGCGACACTGCCCGTCAACCCTTCGGAGGATCGATTTGAGACGCGTAGAAAAATTATGACATACCCCTTTCTCCCTTTCTCCTTGTCTATCTTGTTATTCGTGGGTCTGTCTCTCTTCGTCTACCGCACCTATCCCTGCACACATCCTTACCCATCTACGTTCACTGCTTTGCCTCTTGTCTTGTGACGAACCCAGATGCTACTGGTATGGTATCCATACGTTATAGGTAACAACCCCTATTTCTACTTAGGGTTTTAGTAGTTTAGCGTTTTTTTGTTCCCTAGATCTATTTTAATTATACAGTTATACAGTCCGCCCTTTACTAACCTGACTGTATTAACTTTCGAGCATGGTAGGTCCTGGATCGCATGTACACAGGGTATATACCGAAGGGGTAGTCGCTGATATTTATAGCGTCAGAAGCCGGACGACCCACCCTAAATTTGCGTGTCTTAGACGAGCCCTGCGAGTTCACCGACTTCAAATTTTCAAACCCCACGCGTGCCCATGTGTCTACGCTACGTTCTAACTGACCTACCCCTACTTTTTGAATTATATAGCAACATGCATCGCCTCTATCTACACCGGAGCACGTAAGACAGGGAGTCTTCATTTTGATTTTGTAAAAAAAAGAAACGCACACGATACTACAATTTTATTTACCTGGAAAGCTAAGGGTAGTTTCACTCGGTTGGTCATCAACGAAAATTAAGCCGGGTACGGATATCATTCCCTAATCTTATGTATACCTATACTACTGTAAATCCCGGTCATGCGTGGAGATGTCTGCCTCAAGAAGTCTACGCGCTTTAAGAAGGGTGCAGCCAAGTGGGGGATGTATCGCGTTGGGTATAATGCGAGTTACAAAGAAGTAAACGCGCGAGCAGATGCCCGCGCGCATGCGCATTACGTACGGGATACTCGTAGACGCACGAAATTTACGAAAATCCATTTCATTAGCACGTAACAATTTTCAAGCGTATTCATATTTAAAATTGCCCGGCCTCGTTAAGGTTTCGTGAATGAAAACCTTAACGAATCTCGACGACAACTCTCGAGGAAACGCGTTGCTCACAGTTACTGCAATTAAACCATAAGTCACAAGGCTATACGAGTACGCGTTACATACGCGCGCATAGGCACGTGTGGATAATTGACATCGGGCGAAGGAATAAATCTAAGAAATATTCACATGTGGGATAACGTAAGTTTTTCCTCGCGAATATAAGCTTTTTAGCGCATATTTGTTACCTTAATCCTTTTTTTAATATTTTTTTAACCTTTACCCCCTTTTTCTTCGATACGCACTTGGGGAAATTCTTTGAACTACCTTTAAGGTCATAAGCGTTGTAATGCCTGATAGCGAACGTTAACCCTTGATAACAATGAGCAACCCCTCCCCC
>NW_014332865.1:811906-823455 GCF_000341935.2 Cephus cinctus
CCCCCCGCCCCCGACTTGAAGTCACTGGTTAGTACCTACCCGGTACAGCTAACCCTCGACCCCCTAATCCGGGGATGCGTGCACCGCGACTCCGGTAACCCTTAATACATTGGACTAAATTACTGCCAGTCTTAAAATTGCTTTTGGAAATGGAAGGATGTAAAAAGTGTGTAAATAGAGAAAGGAGGAAAAAATAAGGGGTAACAAGTAACCTGTTCGACCAACTCTATATAATACCTGTGACTCCGGCACTAAGGCGCAACGAGTGAGCACTGGCTCTGTATCGTTTTTACTGACGCCACCTTGAAAATTGCTTCCCCAAGCGGATCGCTTCACGGAAGTGAGTATCGTATCCCTTTCTAAGGAACGACGAGTCGACCAGTTCAAAGGGGTAGCATAAGAGAGTTGGTTAGGTTAGATTCGATGAAAGGAAGACAAGCATATATGGGATAGTTTGTTTACTTGGAGCGTGTAAGGGGGTGGATGAAATCTTATCCGATTTTCTGACCTAGTGGATAACGCGTGCATATGAAGAATATTTATATCGCAATTTTCGTTGATAACATCGGTCACGGAAATTTTGTGAATTTTGAGAAAGCTTGAAAAGAAAGATTTCGAGGAGAGTGCATGTCTCTGTCATTGTGCACTGAAGATAAATATTATATGAAAATTGAATTTATCCTACGGATTGCGAAAGTGTATGAATTATGGATTCCGATTGGGATTCATATAAGTATGAATGATGTAGTGTGAGAATTTTGAATTGGAGCTCAATACGGGAGTACCAAAGCCGAGTTTCTGCTTCGCGAGGAATTCATCCCTTAAGAAAATACAGGCAATAACCTCTGGATCTCATTGAGGGTAGGAGGCTGTAGGGGTTGGAGCGGAGTCTCCTTCCTTCGGGTCGCCTCGCTCTCTCGGGTTCGACCCTGTCCCCCGTGCATCCCCTTTGACCCCGTCGCTGGCGCTTCGTTCAGGGCTGCAAAGACGCTGCGTAGGAGGCGTTGGAGGGGTAAAAGAAGACGGGGAAAGCTGTAGGGTGGGACCCCGGCAAGGGGTGGCTAGGTGGATGGGTGGTCGGGTGGGTTAAAGGTAGCGGGCCAGAGCCTCACTTTATTTTTATGCAGTTATTGATCTCCGTAGAGCCACCCCAAGCCCCTGTGCCCCGTAGCAGCCCCCAGCCCAGGGGTGGTGGGTAACTAGCTTATCAAAAAATGGGCGTTGCCGCCTCTCTACGGCGTCTTCCATTGTGGCCCGCACACCTGCCCTGCACCTCGTGGTGATCCTCATTGGCGCACGGGGGTGGCAGGCCAATGGAACGGGGCAGCAGAGGGCGAGTGCACCGGGAAGCGATCGGAGTGACGGCGAGCCAAGGCACGAAATAAGATATTGGTGAGGGAGGGTGGTCCAGGCTCTCCTGGTACTCCACCCATTCGGCTGAGGAACCCCTGCCATTTTCTTCTAGGGTGTGTCCCATGCTTTTTCGATTTAAGGCAGGTTCGGGCCATCTACCCCATCGGCACCGGTACCCCTCTACCCATCCGTGGGGTGTTCGCGCCACCCCAAACTCCCAGCGTCATCCGTCCACCAGCCTCCCCCCGCGTCAGCCGCTACTTCTTTGTATGGATGATGGGGATGCGTCCCTTGCATCTACTCGGGGATGAATATAACCCTACATATTTACCTATACCGTACATAGAATATCCGATCGATGCTCCTACAACCCTTAATTACACAGAGGCTACTACTTTTTATAGTTTGTCACCTTCCGGAGTTGCCGTTTTTAACGTCGCACCCCTACGCGACGATGCACCGTCGATACGAACCTCGCCCCACGATCTCCCCTACGATTTTCACCTTCGACCCTCGACACAAACAAAAAAGCACCCTACACCAAAAATACGACAAAGGACCTCACGAAAAGGCCGCTATATCTTGTACGGAAGAAATGAAGAAAAAAAAATATCAGATGACTCGCCCGGAGTCAGGAAGCATCGTTGCTAAGGGTAGCAGTGCACGTTAGGGGTGGCAAGTGCATTTTCTCTTTTTCCTTTCCCCCCCTGCTTCCTCCCAATGCGTTCCTTTTCTTCCTTCGCGACTCTACAACACCAAGACTCCACGCGTGATGGCACTGCTGAGGCCCAGATACTTACCACCCCTCTCCAAGGGATAGGGGAAGATGTTCACAGGGGATGGAATTGTTTTCCGAAGTAGTTGCCCCGAAGTGAAGGACAGTGGATCGCACAAAGTTCGAGAAAGTCGAAAATGCAGTTCGCCGTGGCTCCATCCGCGTAGCAACAGGCATCTGTTGCAATAGAAGATGCGATAGATACGTGCGCGCTATCTAGTTGTATCTACCAGTATATCTGTATATACGTTTATCTGGCGCTGTGCACGATTCTACGTACGTGCACTGTACGCGGCTACGTATGTGCATAGAGACGAGCCGCAATGCATGCAGCAAGACAACAAACCCGAACCTTCCAAGTACAGAGATGTTCTTACGTGGTTTTACTGTGTTTTTACATAGCTGTACGTTATATGTACATCTATAGAAAGTACAGTGTACGTATCTCTGTATACGTATACGTCTATCACCGGATGTCCGTACGGCACGGGAGCCTATTGGAAAACTATCGTTGACTGAATACCGACCGGAAAGCAGCGGGCGTGGATCGCACGAAAATTACCGGGCGAAGAAGCGCGCAGAATAAATTGTCCCTCGGCATGCATCCCGTGATACCGTAGACTTCGATGCAGTTAATAAATATATGAATTTATGATGTGACAAGGGACTACGTCATACAAACGAAAACAGGTTTTCGTCCTGTCTGAGTGGCTGCTGCTCGTGGCGTAGTAATATTTTCGGTCCGTCTGTATAGACACGATGCCAAGTATACATAATTATGAGAGATCCGAGCATGGTATTGGCTATAAAGACGTATGCATGTTTCTAGAGAAGAAGACTTGTAGGTTGGCACGTCGGAAAATTGTAAAGTCCAACGTCTCCGTGTCGATCCTCATCCAAGGAGTACCGATTCCTCTTCTTTTGCGGCGACGAAAGTACGATAGAAGCCGGTTGGGACGAAGGGTTGGATGGCGGTGGGTAAGAAGGGTTGGTTGTACCTAGAACCCGAAGAACAGTATGGGGTAGTATGGGGTGGCATGGAATGGCATGCTGGTGCGATATAAGGTAGTAGGGGTGCGCTCGCGCATTGCTTTACCCCTTTGCAGTCCCTTCTGGTGGTGGCAGTATTGCTGCTGCTATTGCTGCTACTACTACTGGTCTCTCCCTCCTAGGCCACGTCACAACCCCTTGCACTTTGTCCAAAACTGCTGGCTCCACCACCCCTTCGAAACTTCCCATCCATCCCCGCGACCATACCTCAGCGCACCCTTGCCATCGTACCACTACACCCCCCCGCCCCCGCCCCCGTTACACCATAGCAAAGCCACCCCCTGGCAGCAGCACCATGGCGCTAGATGGCTGCTTGCCTACCTACCTTCAGGTGGGGTACTTTGCCCCTGTGCAACTTCTTCCCCTGTTGCGCCACGAGACGCGTAAGCATCGACTCCGAAGAATTCGTCAGTTGCCGTCGGTAAATTACCGACCCTTTTCATTGAGACGCACAGAAGAACAAGTACAGTACAGCCAAGATACTATGTGCTACGTGTATGCGTATATATATGCTATTATAGTCGTTTATAATTATTACGAGTATACTATTAGAATTCTATATTAACGAAGCCCAAGCCATATCATCCTGTACGACTCAGAGTTTAACCTCACTCAGACGTGTACAGCATCGTCCGGCTTCGACTGGTTACATTCTCCGGCTTTTAATTAGCACCTTTGGCGCAATATTATTGGACCGTGTCATTACAGAGTCCTTTAACTGGACCACACGTTAGTTTTATGTCTCACAATATGGTTATTCCTTCCTTTTTATATTTGTGCAACATGACTGTGCGGGACTGACATACTTCCTGGTTTGGAAGAGCTTTAAAACAACACACACCCTATCCTTTATCTTATGTCGTATCTGGAGTAAAGAGCTACTTGAAACTTTTGGCAGTCTTATACGGGCCGAGCGGCGCGCGCGCGATTGCACGCAGTGATAAAATTCGATCCGGTCATATTGCACATGCATGTATGTACATACGTATACGCCTAACCTCCAAGTGGAATTCTGCGAAACCGAGTATAGCGTATTATCATATGTATAGTACCGACAGACCGCGTTATCATAACCCAGTGACGCCAAATATTGATTCTGACACGTACACGTGACAAGAGACTGAAACGTATACGTATATAGATATGTATGTACATATACGTATATAATATTACTAAGGGAAGAGCGATGCTCCTTGAATTTGTGCACGTTTAATATGTCGATCGTTACTGCCGTCGAAAATTTACATTAACGATATATACCGGGTGTCGATTATCATTAAGTTTCTACAAAGTTTATCTTGGTATCTCTTTGTTGTCGATTCGTATTCTTTTCTTGTTCTATTGAATTTGTCGGGATGTATAAGGATTTTGCTCTTGGGAGAACTCTGGGGGATGGAGTGTGAAGTGTGAACGAATTAGACTGTTTAGAAGTGAGAAAATGAGGTTACCTTTGTGATGGGGTTGAGAGTGTTTCGAGGATGATCTGTTGAGCGATTAGCGTTAACCCAAGGACGGTACTCGATGTGAGGACACCTTCAAGTGGAATCCGTTTCCTGCGAATAAATTACATCGTTTTTCGGGTCGATGTTTTCACAATCGGTTAGTACGGTTGCATGTGCGCCATGTAAAAGGAGGTCATGGTGCAACCAAATAGCAATAATAATACCAGAACTATAAGTTCATGTCCTACCGCCCGAACTGTTCTAAACCTGAAATCTGAAAACTGTGTAATTGTCGTTCAGCGTACTCTCGATGTGATTCCTTTAAGTTCTTATTCGGTAACAGGATGGTTGGTAGATTCTGCAATATCCTACTGTTGCTGTTTTATCGACTGAGTTCAATACTACAGGTTTTTTTTTAATAATCGTCAGCAGGTAATTAGGATACGCATTGGTAAATTGTTAAACCATTGCACATTTTGTATCTCTTTCATTTTGATATTTTGTTAAGTAATCAGCACCGACTCTCGGTATATTTATGATATTGAAATGTCAGTCGGTAACTGTAACCACGGGTTTCGCGACTCTCAGGGTTACATGATGTCAAATCTGGTAAAATGCCTTGTTTGTTTATATTCTGCTAACGGTAATATCTAATCAATTTATCTTTGGTCAGTGACAGTATTTTCTGGGTCCGAAATCCCTACAATAGTCAATATCACTTAATTGCAATGAGAAGGAAGCCAAAACAGCTAATTTTACTTCATCATTCTCATCTCAACAGATGATTGTTCAATTGTTTTATGTAAGAAAACGTGAAAAGTTAAAAATCACCAATTATTATGATCAGAAAGCATTTTTTGGTCTGTTACTTTTAATTGGTTTAAAACAAACAAAAATGCAAATACCATAGAAACTGACAAATTCATCGTGATTGGCATTAATGGTATTGCAAAAATTATAAAACAATGACGTTAAATTAAAAAAGTAATAAAGACGTACTTTATGATGTTATATGGATAGCCGTAACACTATTCGAAGGCTTTCATTACACAATAGACTTCGGAATGTTCCCGCTGCTTTTCTCCAGACACAACGGCTCTATCTGACGGCAAACGTAAGCAACACTATAAACGATTAGACTTGCAGTTCTCGATGGCGCCACGAGTAGACCAACGCTTCGAAAATATCAATAATACTGAGACAAATCAGCAACCATATTTCGTGGCTTCTAGATAACAAAGAAAATACCAGCATGTTATTGTTATAATGCACTAAAAATTCTGAACAATTCAAGTGATGAATTACTAATACTGCTTTATCCAAGTTTTACTCATCGTCAGTGTATAACAACGTTCTACCTTAATACGCCGGATATGACACTAAATTGAGAGAGAAAACAATATTTTTCGAGAAAATGCGTAATATTATTGATTTCTCTTAGAGAAATTAAAATGCGAGTACCTGGTTGTTCTTAAAATTATGCATAGTAGTATCGTAGTGGTTCATATAATATTTAGTATGTCATTAGACTAACCATTGCTTTACTCATGAGGGAGGAATGCATCGGTGTGCGCGAAAAATACAGGCGCCATGTTGAAGCGTTCAAACAGCCGTGGCGGCATTATGTATTCGTCTGTTAGGAGTAAATACGAAAACCTGATGAAAATAAAAGAATGTAAACCTGCCAAGCGATTGAGAAAAATATATAACATATTTTCGCGTCATTTGGAAAATAAATTTATATGAGATTTTGCAGAGAAATCAGCCTCGAAGTGAACCTGCCAAGTGCAGGACAGTCATACACAAAAGTTCTGCCTGCTACGTAACAGGACCATCACCCTGGAAACGTTAGATCATCGAATCGTACGTGGGGCGTCATGAGAAACTTTTAGAGCATAAAAAACTGACACGATTTTGTGTATACAGTATTAATTTTTAACGCAAGCCTTCAAAGATATGCAGCCTCAAACTTATTCTTTATCTAAAGTTCGTACATTATCTCCTAACGTTACTGTACCTATGATACTACGAAGAAACCAACTGGTCGCTTCGGACAGTCGCAGTCAAATAATATGACACCGCGACCCAATAAAATCACATATTGTCATTATAAATTATATTATCGAGCGCAAGGCATTTTAAGAAAATTTTAGAGCACAGAAAGTTTTTATGGTTTAATAAATACAAAAAATTTTATTTACGTGTAATAATCCATAATATGCATATAGGAAATTGCTATTTTCCTAGAGCCTGTGCAAGCTCATTGTAACTGAGTGTACCGCGTACACTATGTAGGAGCCAATCACTACATTGCGGAATTATCACGGCAAAGATAATGTAGCGCAGCATCCTGAAAATCCAAAAAAGCAAAACTAAATGGAAAATTTGTCATCGAAACATAATACGTAACTTTTAGATAACAAAATATAGCTGCGATTTCTAATTAGTCTCATTAATATTGTTCAAGTAATTAGGAAGACATGGATTTTCGAAAATAAGTTTCTTCGAAGGTGGAATAGTCATCACGTGACGCGACTGTACCCCTGACGATACGTAAAGCCGAAGTGGCCGTTGTGTACAGTCGCGTCGAATAAAGCTGACGCGCTATCTGGGAAAAATCTAAAATCGTGATCGGAAATCGCAATATTGTGCACGGGGCGTCATGAGAAACTTGTAGAGAAAAAAAAGTTAGTCCGATTTGGCATATATAGTATCCTCTTTTAAAGTAAGGCAAAGGAGTTATGGATTTTCAAAGGTGAATATTTTGGAGTGGACGACGAGTATAATATCACTTGAGTGTACCCCAGACGCCACAGTAGGCACGAGCGTTCGCTAGAGGTACACTGCTATTCAAAAATCCATTCTGCTCCAGTCAAGAATATTCTACACAGATCCTTCGGATCGTAAAATTACGAGCGGGGCGTCATAAGAAAATTGTAGTACGTAAAAAACTGATACGATTCGGTGTATATCATATTCCTTTTTATCCTTTCGTTAATGAGTTATTTGTTCTTGAATAAGCGTCGAGAAAGCACTGGCTACCTTCGTGCCCAACTTGACTGTACTCACTGACGCTACGGGAGTCCGCGGCCGGCATCGGCTCAGTTGGCAGCAGAACGCACAGCGACAAGCATCAGTATGTCCAATATATCCAAGGACGAGCTCCGTAAGGAGATCACCGGTAAGTCTTAATATCCTTCGATATACTGTATTCTGCTTAAGGAAATTAGTATATCTGAAATAGTTTAAGGACCCTGCGTGTATTTGGTTTGGGCACGCGAGCATGAATACGTGGAAAATCAGGGTCTTTACTCTTGCGATATCGAGGACTTTAGCGCGCACGTATGTGGCATAGTGGCGTGCCCCACGCCGGCCATTATACGGAGTTCTCGATTTATTTTCTACCAGTGTAGCAGCGAATTGAGATACCGTGGAAAATATCGTTTCCGTGTAACTGGAGGGTGATTTTTTAAAGAAACGTTTGCCCCTAATAACCACATTACCATTTCCCGCTGGTTTTCACGTAAAGTTCACTTTTTTGGGGCGTCCTTGCTGTGTTTCATGTGACGCGTCTAGCGGTGGTGCTGACGGCGCGTCAGACCCTCATACGCCTTGGATATCTCCGGTGTTTCTCCTTTCCTTGTTCTTTTTTCCTTTATTCCAAATGACGTTTCTCTCGTGAAGCTTATGTATCCTAGATCGAGTATCTTGTTCTCTGTTTGCCCGTAAACGGCCATTACGGGATTCGAGTGTGTTACGCCTGTGGCTTCCCGCGAAAATTTGCTCCTACGCTTCTGATCATCCATGACCGTTGGTAACCGTCCTGACGCAAGATATTTACTATTTTTCAAACTTTTCCTCCTGTGTTAGATTAATAATACTTTTACAGATCTCTATCGTATATGTATATTTTGGTTATCGATCGAAGGAACTACGCGAATTTTCTACAAGTATGTATATTTACTAAGAAAAGGCATTGCGCACTTCGCGTATCAGCAACCTCTCACCAAGCACCAATATGCAACTAATTATGTTCTATGTTGTTCTTGCTTTTGAAAAATCATTCAACCATTTTTAAATTTATTAAGTGACCTTTCCTTAGCGTAAGAACGCATACTTCTTAGATTGTTATGGCTTACTATCAGACATTTCTTCATGGAAAACCTCCGGTCGATCGTTCATCAGTCCTACAGAGTGCAGCCATCTGCGCTCGATATTTACTATATTCCGTCCGCGGGAAACTAGATTTTCAATGGCCTCACATAATTGCGTTCATCGTTCTAACCCATTATAGAGTGTTGATCGTTTTATATAATTTAAATTGCCTATAATTTATAAAATAAATTCTATAAAAAATATTTAGAAATATAATGACCACTTGAGCAGAATATTCTTATGACGTATCAATTGTTTTTTTTACTAAGTAGATGTAGCGAGAAAGAATTAATATCTAATTTGCCATTTTGTTAAAGATGGTTTCATTGAATATTACTTATTGTTGAATGATGTTATGATATATTTATGATTTAGGGATATGTTTATATCAATATTTAGTAGAATAAATTTTAATAGATATTTTGTACAATCTTTTATTTAATAAGTAGCATACTCATTTTATTATTCTTCATTTCAGCTATCCTCAAGGATGCTGATCTCACAACCATGTCTGCGAAGAAAGTCAGACAGCAGATCGAAGACAAGATGGGCATCGATCTTACAGAAAGGTATACCATTTAGTCATGTGGCGAATATAATAGGTGCAAAGCATTTGTTTCAATCATCATATTTGGCTCATTAAAAAGTCTTATAACATCATAAACCAAATTATTCTTGATTTATTATGTGCGCTTCATAAATTGATAATCTATCATTCAGACAGTATATAAATAACATGTCACGTAAATCATTGGTATCCAAACTGACTATTACTGCATCCCACTTATTATCATTGAAATTATTTTATTTTGCACTGTAAAAATATATCCTACTGTAATGATCAATTACATACATATATTTCAACATTTAATCTAAACTGCTTAACTACCATGTCACCAATTCCTCTAATAAAATGTTTTATCTGTGTTGAGATACCCTTTTACATTGATACATTACGTATCAATGCAGAAGAAAAAAATTAAAATCATATGATAACTTTCATTACCACAGTAATATTAAAAATTGCATAAAAATATAAATATGTGGAGGATATCTTGACAGCATGAGAGATTTGACATTTACACATTATAATATATTCTCTATCGTGTTGAGTGTTACTCTTAAGAGAACGAACCTATGACTATGTTTAAGTTTTATTGAATCTATATCTTCTATATAATCACCCATAATGTACCCTTGGCATGTGAATGGATGCAGTAGAAATACTTGTTTTGACAAGCTTGTGCAATCGAACGGTGCAGGAGCTCAGAAGAACTGCATCCAAGATCAAAATGAGGGACTCTGCGTGGGGCTAAATACACCTAAGCCGCCACCTCGTTCCCCCTCTTACACACATAAACAAGATAATCTATTTAGGTATAAGGAGGAGCGAGAGTTTACAAATGTAGACTATTACGTTAAGTAGTCCACCGACATTGTCCTTACATAGCTGCGTAACGTAGACCACTGTGATACAATCAGATATAAGCCGTATAATATATGAAATTTATACCAAAGAGAAAAAAGATTTCCAAATAGCAAGAACTCGCATGAAATAGTGTGTCGAATGTGTTATAGGAAGAAGGAGGTGGACGATTTGGTAATGGAATGTCTGCAAGAGAAGCCCGAGGGGAATAAGAAGAAGAAGAAGGCAGCTAGTGAGGAGTCCGAAGATAACGAGGAGGAGGAGGAGGAGGCATCCGAGGAAGAAGAGGAAGAAGAAGAAAAGAAGCCCGCCAAACGAGGACCAATCAAAAAGAACAAGAGCAAACGTAGTAAGAAGGGATCGTCCGATGATGAGGAAAGTGCTAGCGATGACGATGCCAGCGATGAGGAGTACAGTCCCAAGAAGGCTAAGTCCACGCCTAAGAAGAGTACGAAGCTTTTAAATACTATTATTCTTTTTTCGTATGCTTTTGAATTTGGGTTCGTTTAAAAACTTTGAATGCACGAAATGATTGTACAATTTTTTTCTTAGCCAAGCCCGGTAAAAAGGGTAAGAAGAAGGGAAGTGACAGCGATAGCGACGAGGATTGGACCAAAAACAAGAAGAGTACCGGATCACCAAAGAAAGGTGCTCCTAAAGGAAAAGGTGGCGGATATACACGCGCAATCACGCTATCTCCAGACCTAGCAGCTGTCGTAGGAGCTGAGCAAATGGCTCGACACGAAGTCGTAAAGAAGATCTGGAGTATCATCAAGGAGAGAGATCTTTATGTAAGTATTCCTCAGAGAAACTCGACAGTATCTACTATTTTATAGAAATTGTATAGAAATATGTCTCATTACTAATACCGTACAAACCCTTTATCCAAAGATCCCATATCGATCAGCAATTATATTCCCTTATAATTAACCCAGCTTGCATTCTCATGCTCATCGAATTCTCGAACAATATTTCTTAATCGTAAAACTTAATCCTATCCAAGGTTTCCAATTAACTTATCGCTATCTTCCTTTTCTTATATTGCAGGATCCGAAAAACAAGCAGTTCGCAATCTGCGATGACGAACTGATGAAGGTAATTGGCGTGAAACGCTTCAGGACCTTCGGGATGATGAAGTACCTCAAACACCACTTTGTAGACTAAGTCGTCGCGAATCATCAGATCAGGTTACATACACTATATAACATATTCCACAAAGTAACACGCATCTCTCTTAATCTTCTCACATGATACATGCATATACATACACATTTACACACGATGGACACATCTTTTTTCACGAGTTAAGACTTCTGGGACTCCCTACCTCCCCCCCCCCCCCCCCCCC
>NW_014332865.1:823596-833994 GCF_000341935.2 Cephus cinctus
CCACAACTCAACCCACTACTGCTCATTCCTCCCATCAACATTGTTTTATGTCATTCCAATTCATTTTTGACGACTGCGGTAACTGCTCTAACTCATTTACCCATCACATGGTGTTTTGGGTGCCTCTATAGCGCATGTAAACGGCAAAAAAATTGTTACACCTTTATGGGCATTATTAACGTTTTACCATCCCCTATTTTTCATCGAACCATTAGTTCATTCGATAACTTCGTTGTCGCTAACAATGATTTTGACAAGGACGATTTTTCATGCAAGTTGGCAAACACGTTCTAGTAGTATCTTGCCAAGAGAAAGAGAAAATGAAAGATCCAAATGGTAAATTTCATTGCTTCTTTTGGGGAGGGGTATAGCTCAGCATAGTCGGCGGTTATCACGGGCGTTTTGGTGAATTTGAAACATAGAAGACAAAGATTATTTTGGCTGCTAAGTTAGTACGTCATTTTTATGTCAGTTTATATCGAATGCTTTTTTCATCTATTAAAAAAAAAGTTTCTTTTTATAACAATATGTGGTCTCCACGAAGCGATAATACATACGTTGTACCGTGAACGCGATACGTAAACGTTATTATCAGTACCACAATTTCTTTATTAACGGGTGTTGACGCGTAATTCGCGGTACTGCTGAATTCCCTCCAGGATTTACGACATATACAGTAAAAGGCGTTTTGCACTTGGTTGTCGTCCTGATTCAAAAGTGACAATCTTCTGAAATCAACGTTTCCAGCTAGTTCTTTTTTTTCGTATCTGTCGGTCGTACGGTCGTCAATCCTGTGAGTAATGGCCATCGTGGATGATGGACAAGGCCACACGTTTGAATTTATATTTTATGATATATAATTATATACACATATGATATATAAAGGATAACGAGCCAACGGAAGTTAGATTCTTAATATGTAGCTAAACACAGAGCTTTTGCGACCGTTCATTGAGGTAGGAATGAAATGTTCCAATTTTAATTCCCAAATCCCGATCCTAAACCTTAATCCTTCTAATCGTAATCCCAATCTTGATACAAACACTCATCGATCTCCCAAATGCATGTGATGACACATTACTTTCATTTGCATTCTATTCGAATTACTGATGTCAATGTAATCGATGATAAACTCGAGCCATATCCTTTATGGATATATCTGTAAGAATATTTTTTCTGAATTCTTTCCTTTTTTTTAAAAAAACGTTGATGACTTATCGACAACAGATGTAATTAACCGGCAAGAGATGTTGAAGCAAAGGAAAGGATTTAAGAATAAAATTAAAAAAAAAAATGTATTAAAAAATCGACGCAGAACATTTAATTCCCGAGAACAGTGAACTTGTATGGAGAGATGAGGAAAACTAAAAATGTACGAAGAGTAAAAACTGAAATCAACATTCTGTACCTCTTCTGTATAATAGTTACATTATACACTGAAATGAATTAATAAGCGAAGTTTAATTGTATTAACGTGTAATTACTAATTGTCGTCGTAATGTAGGTTTTTTGGTGTAAAAATTGACCTAACTTTTAAGATTTAATGCTAAAGTGATGTATTCATTAAAAAGAAAAGGTACGATATAATACACGTTTTAAGTCAAAGTAAAATGAGCACAGTATTGTGAACTCTGCGCATTGGTGAGAGAAGTAGAGAATAAGATAGGGCTGCGAAACGAGGTGCCCTAATCAGAACCGGAAACGGTTTAGTTGATTCCTCGTCGCGCGGGAAAACTTATGTATTTCGAATATTTAATTAATTGAAGTTCTGGCCTAAGCGCTCGACGGAAGCCAAAGCCGAATAAAAAAAGAAATCAGCGAGCATTTGACAATGGCCGAAAGCATTATTCGGGACAAAAGGGAAGGAAGAAAAAAAACAATGAACCTATTATAACGATTATGGATGGATAAGAGTAATATTGATTTATGTTTTCTAAAAAATCGTACAAGTCCTTAATGTTCCGTGAGTGTACTTGAAAACATGTCTGATTAAAAATATTGCTTTCATTTTTTTTTAAGTGTGGCCTTGTGTGCATTACTTCGTCCAGTATACAAAAACCTCAGCAGTACAACAATTTCTTCAAATACTAAAAACCAGGATGGCAGTAGTGTACGTATATATATTTTTTCTTTTCTCAACAAACACTTTGCTTATCCAAAGCGTTTTAAGCTCACAGATTTTATCCATTGTTCTTCAGCAAGGTGAGAACACGTTGCGTGTCGTTTCGTCTACCACGCAATCCAAAAATAAAGGTTTCCTCATTTATTGTATTAGTGCAATTGTCTTTTCTTGTTTGAACTTCTTTGTCACGTGGTGCAGCAGCCTGCACGTAAACGCCACTTCTGAAATGTGACTTGTACGTCTGCGTACTGCTGGTTCTGCACTGGGATATATTTGCCTGTGGATCAACAATGTTCGACAAGTAATGTTAATTCGATTCGATAATACTTTCTGTTCGATAATCGATATTACCAATTGAATTGCCCGTCGTCTGTACTCCCAGATGCTAAATGTATAGTCTTTATCAACTCGAAACGGTACCACGTGCAATTCCGTCTGAATGCCTTGATCCCTTTGAACTGTTGGTTGGGGTCCATCCAATAAGATTCTGTAAGAAATATCTCTATGTCAACCGGTCTATGGAGAATTGAAGTCTCATAGAGAAGTGGAGTATTGGGGATGAGCAAACTTACTCGTCACGATTTCTTGTCGGCAAGACGTCCTCGTATAGCTGGAGCAAGTGTATGTATTCAGGATGACTCCTGACGAAATCCAGTGCCTCGTTAAGGTACCTGTTATGGTAACGACTTATAGTGCAGTTGCTCTCTGGTTAACCTGTAGGATTTTCAGAAGTGAATTTATGCCATTCGAACCTGTTTGGGTCCTGACCGAATTTGCGTGCTGCATTTACCGAACTGAAAGCATAATACTTTCCTCTCCATTGGACGACGCCTATATTTGGATTGCCAGGTATCAAGGCGCCTTTACCAACTGCGAAGGTCCACGCGCAGAACCCAAGAAACTTCAAAGGATTACCATAGTATGATTAGACGCTTCGGATTTGGAGTCAAGATAAATCTTACCTCTAGATTGATCTTATCGAAATCCTTTGTCACGCTTGGATAAAATATTAGACATTCGCCGCAGTCATCTTGAAAATCATTGATAGGGTTTCGTTATTACGTATCGGTCAGTATTTTTATTCCAGCATCAACAGAAGGGAGGATCGGTATCTACTAAACTATTCCAGAACCGTTTGGATCAATACAATAGATTAATGATTCTTTGCTTCGTTGTGATGCTGGAACAGTTTTATATGATTTGAGGTAAAAAAAATTACTTATAGTTTGTCCCATAGATTGTTCTAGTCTCTCAGCATCGGTTAATATGTCATAACCACTTATCATCTTGTTAAGTTTCATTTCTTCCTGATTTATCGTATTCTGAAACAGAGATACGACGATAGGAGGCTCGAATACGAAAGAGGACATTAATTATGGAAAATGTTTGTGTACTGCCAACAGTGAATTAATTACGCACTTTATCGGTTAAATTCTCCAGCTGCCATAGGAAGCCATAGATCTGACTCAAGACAATCACCTCGTTTTGCAATCTTATCCATATATCAGCCAGATCAATAAACTGAGGCTGAAACAGCAAACAGATCATATTCCATCACGTTTGCGTGAACATCGACACCGTCAAATTCTCATGAATTCAACATTTATAGCCTCGTAAAACGCACATAAACTTGAGCAGTCGGAATAGCGGTTCTGTATCGGACTGTGTCATGGAGTTTGAAGAGTCGTCCCTGAAGACGTTGTATCAGACACTTTATTTCATTCTCACAGTTTTCCACGTCGCCCAGTAATTTCCTAAAGTACAAATCCAGTGACGGGAAAGTCGATTATAGTGACTTAAAATCTTTATATAGAATAGGTAATGCGTACTACATTGAGTGGCATTAATGGCGTTCCAGGGAGAAATATAGGGAAGGAGTGACGTAACAAGAGTAGGGGAAGGCGACCAGCAGCCGAGGGGCAAGCCTGGTCCGAGCGTATAGGGGGTAGGTAGCCTTTTCCCCTGACTTTAGGACACCATTTCCGTCACGAGTCGGAGGAGTCCCGTATAAGTGCGTTTCTCTCACTCCTAGCAACGGTCCCCTATAAGACCCTCTCGCTCGTTGATAGTCGTGGCGCAGCAAGTCCCTGTAGCGCATATAAGAGCGTCTCGCTTCCACAATACTTCAGCCACCGGCAAGGCCGTTGCGCCGATACAGACTACGAGTGGAATCGAAAGGCTCCTAATTTTTTCCTGGGACGCCATTTCTGCCGTTCAGTGTATGTAAATCTTATACGTAACCTGACGTAAATCTCTTGCTGTCTTACAGCAGCGAGCATTTCAATAGCGAATTGGACATCTTCTTCAGTGACGTCACCTGGCGATTCCTTATTGATAACGGAACTGACGTCATCTTCATCATCCGGCCGGATCATCAACGCATTGTCAACTGCTGCCGTTAACTTGTAAACCATCTTCATCAACGCCTCCAGTACATCCAAGATGGACGCCTGCGTCTTGGTTACCGCTCTCTGTAATATACTTGGCACTGATTGTACCTGTTATTATTTTTGTCCGACTTTTCTTTTGTTATTAAGTATTCTATGGAATTTTTTAGGCACTCTGGGAAACTCTTACGATCGTCTATTCCTTCTCCTCCACGTTGGCAATCTCTGTTGAAGAGCCGAATTCCGGCGACTATGCACATTAGCTCCATTAGCTGCTCCTCCTTCTCTGACTTGGACAAAGTGACAAAGTACCTCAATTCTGATGGCTGATAGACACTCTGCAAGGCCACCGCGACCTCCCTTAAAAGAATCGCATTTACGTTTAAGCTAAAGAGCGAAGCAGAGTGCTCTTACAGGAAACTTCCTCGAATTACCAGAAGGAAACTTTTGCACCGGAGGAACAACTTCGAAAGTGTTTGTGATTTCGCGAGAAGTGCACACGTCGTACTGAAAATTGAATTGTCCTAGTAAAGGTAAACGTTACCTAAGAACTGAGGCTGTCGTGGGATTTCCAAGGCCGCTCAACAGCGTAACGACAACTAAAATTTTTTGATAGAGCTTCTCGATGTCTTGATCATTCATCACGTGATTCTTTTCGCAGATTTCAGTCACCAACGGGCTTGTTTTTTGGCGCAGGGATAATCTGTGCTTTTTGATGACGTCGTCTGTTGAAAAATATGAATAACTTAATTTTTAGTAAATACACTGGCGGAACTATGGTCTATTTGTTTTACCTCTGTGACTGTAGTGTTTCGAGAAGTATAATTGAATCTTGATAGTCATTAGACTTGGTCTGCTTTGATCGTGTAATTTGTCCGTTATGAACTTGATGATTTTATTCTTTTTTATTTCGAGCACATCTGGATCTTCGTCCTTCAATAGCCGGTACTCCGGATTTAAGAGTGTCAAGCCTAACTGCAATAATTTTTCTCTTTCGAGATTTCATTTCGAACTTTCGTATTAGCGGAATGGAAAGCAAGAGATATTCATCATTGTACCAGAAAACAAATTATATCCGTGGATACATTAATCTCCTTTTGCTGATGCTCCTTGGCTATATCCTCAATCAAACTTCTTCGTATCTTATCCATAGTCGAAGAGAAACTGAACCGCCTAGTTTTCTGTATACAATGCACTTTGGATAAAAAGTTTGTTCAATATCTCCATAGCTACCATGTTGATCACTCCTTCGTCATAACTAAAAACTACTATACAGTATAGGTGCACTTCACGCAATTCACAAAGAAAAACAAGCTGAACTATCGGACAGGTTCTATGAGGTAGAAAAGCATATCAATATGAAAAATAATACATGAGAGAAAGTCCATGGAATTCTTTTTCCAATTAAAAATTTACATATTTAATTTTGAAAAATCTACAGTTATGCAGAATAGAAGGAAATGCAACTGCATTACTGAACAATAAAGTTATATGCAACTGCACGGACGTCAAGTGGAAAGCTTATTGACCCAGGAGTCCTTGAGATAGGAAATGCAAGGGCTCTTTTCATCGTGAATCGAATTTCCGCGGCGAGGAAGCAAGTCGTAATGTATTCACGCGTTCGGCAGTACTCGCGCATAGTCGGCTGTCCTCGGGATTGTGAATCCGCGTTGTTGGTATGGCCCGCGGGTCAGCGGGATGTAGAGGCGGTATCCACTCTGGGCAACTTCAGAGGTGTCGCAACAGTCTGTGCGCTAGAAGCAGTCGTGCTAGAACCTCGAGACGGAGTGGATGTGTATTATATTAAGCCAAAGTGAAAACAGTTGTCATGAAGTTCGCGTGAGACGTTGCGAATAATCGCAAGGGAAATATGGCGTGTGATATCTGGTGCATGAATTCAAAAGAGGCGCAATGTCTGAATAGTGGGATGGTGAAGTGGAAATTGGTGCTCGTTCTGGTGCTACTGGTAATAGTAAGCATTGTCGCTACTCATACGGAAACCGAAGGTAAGTTTTATTTTTTTAACTTCAAACTCGTTCCTCTCTTGTTTGACAGCTACACGTTGTGAACCGATTGATTTCGTGTGAGTAATCCTGTTTTCGAGTTTTATCCGGCAAATTGATGGCCAGGGAGAAGTTTCAGAATCGTCGGGGACCGCGTCCTTGTCCAGTTTCTAGATTCTGATTGTCGTTCGAAAAAAGTTTTTCGGGGTGTCGAAATTGGGGAAAGGTCCCGTTTTCCCTCGCGGGACGACTCTTTGAAACTTTAAGATCGCTTCAGTTTCTTTGCCTCTATCAGTATAGACTATTGTGTCTAGACTACGATTCTGCGAAATTGATATCGTACGGTAAATTTTACTGGAATTTATTTTCTCATATGCAATGTTCCTCTTGTCTTATCTGATACAGTTGAGTATAGTTATCGATATGATTGATCGCTCCGTCCCTCTCTTATGCATAATACGTATATAAATAATGCATCTCTGATCTAAATATTTTGTAGAAATAGTATTGAAGGGGATCCCATACTAAAACAGTCGCCGGCAGTAAAACGATAAAGTGGTGGCACGTTTTACGCGCCCATTTGGCAAATAAAACGGATCACGTGGGTGGCCGAAAATGGGGCGCGAAAAAATTCGCGCTTCATTTCAAAGGTAACAAGTTAATTTGCACGTTACGTTTAAATCTTCGTGTTCTACGCCTTGCGTCGTGATCGATATGTTTGTCCAGCGAGGGGTAAGAAAAAAAAATGGCGCGGCATTCTTCGTGGCGTTAACAAACAACAAGACAGATGCATGGCATATGAGTAACGCGAGATATATCAATCGAGCTGCCATTCTATCCGATCGTTTAGTATCAAAATAAATAAGTTAACGATAAAGAATAAAATTTATATGCACATGAATGGCTCGTGGCGCACAAAAGCGCGTCATAGAATTTACGTCCGTTGTTGGGGATGACGGCTGCTCGATGAGGGTCCTCTCTAACCCCCCCCTGCGTTTCAAAAGAAGCACAATGAGAATTTATGGGCAAATATTATAAATATGAAATACGTATACGCTTATCCAATTAATCCAAGGTAAATCGCCCCATTGAGTTTTGTAATACTTTTTAATGTGTCATCTCGAACCGAGTGAATTATCGACCGTTCCAATAACGCTTATACAACTGATCGAAATTCCTAATCGCTTTGAAAAATTCTCTATACACCAATCAAAGTAAATGCGCATTTTTAATTCACGCAGACGTCTCATTTGTCATTCCTTCGAATAAAGATGCCTCGTTAAATATTTCGTAGTTCACGTTTCAATCACGCGTCTATTAAGTGGCAGCACGGGGCGTAAAATAGGAAAGTAAAAAATTCCCTAAATCACAGTTTAATTAATCCTCCCTCGACAGACTTATTTACTCCGGCGAAATATCTCGTTCCGGTTCCTCCATCCGAACTCGGACTTCCATTTATCTCATCCTGGCTGAGAAAGGCGTAAAAAAGCACCCCGGTACATTACTCCCGTGGAAAAAAAAGGTCTGGAAGTATTTCGGAAGCCAGCACCCTGTATCGGTTCCGGTTAGCTTGACTCTCTCTCTTATACGAGGACAGAGAAGTTTCTGGTAACTTCGATTGAAGAAAATTCCTAGCGATACCCAAATGGAATTAAACTCCTGGGTATTAACCGCTCATTACACTCTACGGGTTATTTGACAATTAATAATATCCGAACTCAAGTCACCCGACGTCTTCTCTCCTTCGCTATGATTTTTACTCTAACCAAATTTCATGGAACATCGACTTCCGCTTTAGCCGACGACACGTAGCACGTTGACTACCAGCCTCTGGTCTGTGACTGATTAAACGCTAATCTAACGAGAAGCCCATCCGACTGTGAATCAACTATAGCCACGGAATCGTATTGAACGGCCATGCATGTACGTCACTCCCGGAAGCGGAAGTCGAAATCGCAATAATAATTTGGCTCACGTATTAATTTATACCGATCATGGGTTATTTGATTGTATTAAGGCTGTGCCTGCGTAATATATTTTATTTCGAGAAGATCGGAATCCGTACAGGAGCTCCCAGTTACGTTCCGGTTGACACTCACTTTACTAGGAACCTCCGAGTCTGGGAATTGAGTCATCGGTCGCCCAGGCAGTCATTCGTTATTCATTCCGTCCATTCGTGTGGAAGATGCGATACTCTTCTTCTCTTCCTTACTTTTCCTTCGCACCACGCCTGGGAGACACTCTTTCACCTCGCGCCAGGAACTGCACCGACGGCTCACGGGAAGGATATTTCGAAAAAAGATCGGAGCGTCGGCGTGGCCGTCTTTAGGCAAATATAGGTTGGTCTCCACTGGAGCGATCCGATTTTCCACTTAACGAGTTCCTTTAGTGTCACTCGCGGGACTCGCAGAATCGCATTAGCTCGCGATGACTCGAGTTTATCGGCATGAAACTTTTACAAGCGCTCGTCGTCTACGGACGGTACATAACCTCTCTAGGAAAATCCAACAGCGTTAAGGTGTATCCCCGAGAGACGTAGAATTAGCCTATAAATTATTGCACGTCGATGCCTCCCACTGCAGGACGCGCGAGATATATCATCGCAGCATCCGTCCTTTTAAAGTCTCTTTTTTGGGCTTTTTTTTTTTTTCACCACAAAATTCAGGTCACCACGGTAATCCATCGCTGTCGGCGGTAAGAAGGCACAATTATTTTCGATTACGGTCAAGCAATCTGACATGGCGGCCAGTACGGATAGATTGGACTGACTAACTGTAAATTCTCGCTGGTTGTGACCGTTAGCTACCGATTCTTATGGCAACTCGGATGCGCGAGTGTTTATATATATATATAGGTATAAAACGAGCATAGCGAGAGTAAAGAACAAATGCTTTGTCTCGTCGGGTTAATAATCGCTCGAGTCGCGGGAGTCGTAGACGCTACAATACGAGCGCGGAGCGATGCGCTTTCCGATGGATTGCGAAATATTTCACGAGCGCCTCAGAAAACATCACGACCATCATGAAACTCGGGACGAATAACTGAAGAGCCTTCCGATCCGCCTAGTAGTCGCGTATCCTTGACGCAGAGCGAATCGATGGAAATTCTTGGTTCTGTCTGGAAAACCAGTTCCCCTATTCACTATGCCTTATAGCCCGTATAGTTATACCGTAGCCGCGACGTTATAGCACGGAGAATCGATTATCGACAATGGATATAGGGGGAACGGGATAGAACGGTGAAAAATGGAAGGAAGAAAAAACAAGAAGCATAAAGATACCTACACGATCTTCTTGACTCGTCGAGGTAAAAGCCAGTTTCTCGTACAGCGAATGTAACAGAGTATTGTCTCAGAAGAAATTGACAATGCTTACATCTCAGCCGATACCTGCATCGGCCACGTGCGTGCACGCGCTGTGCGTACACATGGACCACAGCCTGTATTCGGAACTCGCTCTTAGTGCTAATAGCGCGCTTTTAAATTTCTTCTTAGTGACTTTTAACTACGAGCGACTCTGTTAGTGACTTTAAGAGCGAGTTGTGAATGCGGGCTAGTATCTCGGTACCTACTGGTTGTGCACGTGCGTACTGTCAGCGCCACCAGAATTTTGCCGGACGTCGTCCTTTGCTGGACTCCTTGTTTGCGCATACCGAAATACTTAGATACGTGATTTACGCGAGTACGTACGTAGCGAGTAGCCTTTACGGTGGATTTACGTGAGCTGGCTTCGTTATACACTGAACATTCATTTTTCGTGACTCGTCGAGCACGAGGGGAGTCGGAAGAAAAGAAAAATTTGCACAAGACTCCCGACGCTGCTCTTCTTTACGTACTTCGGGGTAGTCGAGGCACTTTGTTTTTTTTTTTTTTTTTTTTTTTTTTTTT
>NW_014332865.1:834011-834750 GCF_000341935.2 Cephus cinctus
TTTTTTTTTTTTTTTTTTTTTTTTTTTTTTTTTTTTTTTTTTTTTTTATATCACGATTGTTTTATCTCCCGGCCGCTGGCAAATCGCTAATGTTATTCTCGATGCCCTCGGCAGCGCCAATTGAATATACCCAATGCTATCGCTGATAATTCGCGGTCGGTTCGATTAATTACGCTAATTGCGACAGCCCCCTGTCCAATGACGATATTTCGACAGGACGCAGGCATGAAATTCCTATCGATTCGTCTCCATCGAAATACGATCGCCGCGAACGCGATGACGCTAATCGACCACATCACTGACGTATCGAATCTCTCGCTGGGTCATCGCGAACCCTGCGTTCCTTGACACTGATACTTCACGGACCCCATTACACTTTTAGCATACGCAATAATGGACGCGTGCGCCCTCTATATACAAAACCTGCCACGTCGATTCTCTGCGTACAGTAAAACTCGATCATTGGCTTGTACGGCGAAGGCGGCTCCAGAATTACGTAACTTTTCACACGTTACCCCGAGCCGTTTGGCAGCACGCTGAAAGACATTTCGCACTCGGAATACTTGGATCGTGCAGGAAAATAAAGTGAAAATTTATCCAGGATCTTTCGGACGAGCTTCGAGGTCTCGTATCGCCGATACCAAAGTACGAGGTGCGTTTTGCTGTCTTGAGAAGGGTACCTGTGAGTTATTGGGGGCTGTGTGATTGTCGGGAAGATTAATAGGGAATTGTGGAGGGG
>NW_014332865.1:834875-839728 GCF_000341935.2 Cephus cinctus
GGGAGGTCGAGAGAGTGCCGAAATACCATAGAAAGGACTCTGACGCGTGTCGTTGCACTTTAAAATTCGCGCCATTTAGAGTTCGAGTATTCGTGACGTAGCTTGCAGAGTTTCCCCAGTCGGCGTCGGGTATACGAGTAATACAGGCTGCGTTCCATTGTTAGGGCAAATAGTTTAATCGTCTCATAATTCAGAAGAGTCCGGGAAGTCGACAAAGAATTCCTCGGGTCTTGGGTGAGTGAATAATTATGTGGAATAAGTCGCCGCGACGCCCAGTCAGAAGAGAGAGAGAGAGAGAGAGAGAGAGAGAGAGAGAGAGAGAGAGTTGGGGGAGGTCGTTCGTGCATATATAGCCCTATGTAACTCGGTATACGGGATACGCGTATACACGTCTCTCGTTCGGTTCGTGACTACGCGGTTGCACGATAAGAAGCCCTATACCGTTGTCAGTGCAACAACACAATCCGAGCGCATTCGTATCTGCCGGAGCGTGAATTGGGCACGCGCGTGCTCGTTGGATATTTGTGGCAAACGATTTTTGTCTCGTTAAAGAAAAAAAAAAGAAAGAAAAAAAAAAGCATTTTTTTTCTCTCCCCCTTTCCCCACCTCTCGCTAATCGTCGAAGCGTAGGTCGATTCGATTGCGCGTTCTCCCGTCTCTCTAAATATGCCCAGGAATCAGTGTCTTCGCAGTGAGCCAAATGAAAACGAACACAAAGGGGCTGAGCGCGAGTACGATCGATAGGACCAAAGATACATATATTTTGTTTTTTCCCCTTTGGAAATGCCGGATCCTGATACAATAAAGGCTTGACACTCAATAGCAAGGAATTATCGATAAGGTTCGGAGTCACGAAACTGTAACGATCTGCAAACCCGATGGGGGTGGATTTATAGGCACGACGTATCGCGCTGCTCTATCGGGATCCTGATTACAGATATCGAGCAAACGAGGACTCGTACAGTCACGAACGTCTCGAAAATCGAGGACTGTCGCGAGAAACTCTCGGTATCCGCGTACTGTGACTTCGTTGTTCCTCGTGGAAACTGTGACTCGCTTTATCGTTATCGCCAAGGGTTTATCGTTCTCCGGTGCCACAAAAGGCTTTTACTATGCCTGCGCTATCTGCCTATGGGCTCTGAGCGCAGGGCTGAATAAACAGAGGAGAAAGAGGAAGTAACCCCCTTCGGCCCCTCTTACTCACACGCTTCCTATATGCTTTTCCATACCCTCTCTCTCTCTCTCTCTCGCTCGTATTCTCATAGTCACAGCCCACACAATATTGCGATAGTACCACGGAGACGTAAACCCCCAGGGTTTCCGGTTCGGCGGACCGCAGGAAGTACAAAGCCCAGACACGCTCCATGTAAATTCTGACTCCTCGAGTCTGTCTCTTTGCGTCTCGTCTGCCTCGAGCGTGGATTATGATTATTATCAAATCCATCGATCACGGACTTTCCCCCGAACCCCTCCCGCGGGTTCCTATTGCGTATCTGTATCGTACGGTACACACGTGGCACGGTATTGCCAGCTGAACGTCCAATTTTCGCGTAACGCTGCGCGCACGCTAGCGCGTCCGGTGGGGTTTGACGTTGTTTCACGAGCCAGAGGAGCGAGATGGCCGCGACGCGCTTTATTACGGTACACGATGTAATTGAAGGAAATCTCAATTACGGACGGTTCGGCGCTTAGCATAGAAACGGCATTACTTATGGCTTAGACGCGCGACAGGCTGGAATCGTCAAGTCAACGAGACTCTGGGATAAGCTCGTGCCAAGTGTGGGCAGCGGCGCAGGCAGGCGTGGGCGAACCTTTGCCGTAGGTTCCCTTCTTTATCGTCAAGGCTCCCGCGAAGCCTCGACTCGCGACGTGTCTTTCTCTTTGCTTTGGGATACTCGGATCGCGGCTGCTCGAGGTTCGCCGCGCTAAAGTCTGACAGCTCCTGTCTCGCGACAGGGCGACGTGTGTCGATCGTTCCTGCCGCGGGTGTCACGCGAGGAGTTAGTCTTACCTGTCCTTACGAGGAAAGTCAAAATGGCTGCTTTCGTACTTTGCACGCTCGAAACTCGATCGACGTCCGTAACTTCGAATGGCCAACTGCCATTTACGGGATCTCTCGCCCACTCCTCGACACTTTTGTACTCTGTTCTTCTTTCTCTCTCGTCCCATCCTTATCCCTCTCGCGCCCTCTACCGCGCATCATCCTTGTCTCGCCTTTCCTTGATACTTTCGAAAAGTCAGCAGCGAGAGGCGATCGAAGTCCTTGCTCTCCGCGCATACTTATCGGGATAAGTGGATGCTCGGTTAAATCAAGTGGGTGTCAATGACACAGGAGCGCCACGACATTCGAATGGGCCACGACCTTAACCAATCGCTGCTCGATTTTCTCTATAAATAGTCTATAGACGTATTGCCAATCGAATTTAATCGCAGTTCTCGTATCGTGTATACGATATCGCGTTATCGGTCCGAGTGATAATCGCGCTGTCCGCGATTACCGCGTGATAAGGAAATGCATAGGCACTTTTCTCGTCTCAATGTCAAAACGCAAAACCGTTAGGCGTTTATACGGACGGAACGGCGCATCTGGAACACACGGATGCTGCGGGTCCACTCTAAATATTATCAGTCTGCGCGACCCGTTCTCTGTGTAGCTCTCATTCCTCGTTTTATGTCCTTTTCTCTCTCTCTCTCTCTCTCTCTCTCTCTCTCTCTCAGTTGCAGTCACTCCTACTCTCTCGCTCATTCACTCTGTCTCTCGTGCTGCTCACACACTGGCATATGGCAGCAGTCCGCAGTTCGTTTCAAAAATACGTGTTTCTCTCTCTCTCTCTCTCTCTCTCTCTCTCTCTCTCGCTCCTCTCTGATGGAACTCCTCGATCCCCCTTGTCCTCATACCGTAAGCCGTACTCTGAAGAAGCCTCGGCTATATCCGTAACGGGTTCAACCGTCTGCACCGAACGAGTGCTTTTTATCCAAAGTCTTTCTTTTGGCTGGTCTTTAGGGCAAAAGGACAGACTTAAGCAATCCTTGGATCGTCCCATGGCAAGCCATGAGAAAAAGTCTTGCTCTGATATAGAAACACAAGTTCCCATAAGAATGTATACTCCAGAAACGTTTTACTAAGGTATCTATATATATATATAAGTAGTTTCTGGAAAATTTCGGATATTCGAGGAACCCCTTATGTGACGGGCCTGGCATTGAGAGTCGTATTAGCTTTAAGGGATTGTATGGGGAAACGTCAACAACACCCTACGTGCCACACCCATTGTATTTTGACTCTTATTGAAGGAGAGACTTCCGCTCGAAGGTTTTCGTAGTCCTGAAGCATTGAGGCGTCCGGGGACGCGTGCCTCGTCCGCCGTATGCTCCCTTTTTCATACAACTGCTGCTGCTTTGGCAAACCGGAACTTCCTCTCGTTACCGTTAACTAGAATAATTATCCAACTATTTTTCATACTGTCGCACAGCTAGTTATCCCCGTTGCACTTGGAATTCTCGAGAGGAATTTTCCTCGCTGTAGTAGTACACTACGCGAACTGTTACCAGTATGAACGGTTTTGCTCCAGGAGACGGTGGTGGTGGTGGTGGTGGTGGTGGTGGTGGTGGTGGTGGTGCCATGTCGGTAGTAGCGATAGCGGCTGCCAGTGGTGCGGTTAGCTTTAACGAGCAGGGGCTAGAACTTTGGCGGAAACTCGCGGTACCGAGAACAATTTCATCCTCGTGAAAATTTCAAACGACTCTTTTCCCGTTTCTCCTATTCGATCCTTTTACACATTTTCCGACAATTTCGTTGGCTCGTTTTGATCTTTTTCTTTCGCCTCCTCCCCTCCTCTTATTGCCGTTTCAGTCTTGATCGTTCATTTCTTCCTTTACAATTCGATCCTCTCGTTCAATGTGGTTTATTGCACGTTTCGTTATACATATACCTATACCGTCCATACCGCGACCGACAAATTGTGTCTGGTATGAAACAATCATGGAGCAACTTTTGGATACACGTGTCTATCTCAGTCACGCGTGACGTGCTGCACGGAACTTAATTTTTTTTTTCATTAACGTCCGTGGCGCTCTCTGGTGGCCGGTAGTCGAACGCGTTGAAATTTGTAGAGCCATTTATGAACTCGTCGCGTGGTGGTACCGTCGACTATTGAAAATTCATGGCGAACTCAGGGAACACAGAGTTAGCAGATGCGAGAGGCCCTTGCCCGCTCGAACTTCCCTTTTTATTCTCCTCCTGCGGGATATTCCTTAAGAATGAGGAAGATCCGTGCCCCGGGGTGAATCGAGGGGATTCCGAAGAGCCCGTTATTCCGTCCACGTTCGTTGGCCTTGTGCTTCGCGAGGTTTATCGTCTCCTCGCAGGATCCCGCGGTTTAACGTCATTGTCTTTCCAGCAGTTGCTCATCGTCCTCCAGCTTCCTATCCCCGTCACAGGTTTCCCAATTATCGTTTTCTCTTTATATACGAAGAATTGGCCGTTTGGAGAGAAACGACTTGTCATCGTGTTTGAAATTTTTCCGCGCTACCCACCTACGGTCACACGATGCATTGGACTGCTGTACATATCCACATATAGTATCTACGTCTACTGAGACACTGCGTCTATGCGATACTCGGCGAAAGGCAGGAAGGTCGTAACAATTTTGAGCTCTCTGTACCAATCGAGAAATTAACCTTAAATTGCGTCAACTCGTAGGACACGCCTCCCGGTAAAATTTCTCGAAGCAAGGAATTGCACGGAGAACGAAACAGAGTGTGTCTGGCGTCCTCGTCGACAACTTTGACTCTGAAAAGTGTCGGCTGGAAATAAACGTGAAGCACGAGAGACTCGTACTGGACAGGAAGCG
>NW_014332865.1:839853-854231 GCF_000341935.2 Cephus cinctus
GGAAGGGGGGGGGGGGGGGATGCCTCTCAATTCTCGTCGTATTAATTATCGGTCCCGCTGCTCTTCCCAGTCGAGTAATGCGCCCTCGCTCGACCTCTGGCACGTTCCCCGGGTCGGTCATTAACGAGAGTATAAGGTATCTAAGGGAACCCAGAGCTATGGCCGTTTCGCCATACACGTGCTCTCGCTTCCCTTTCTCGTGGCGATTGAGAACCGCTGGGCTTGCCGTCTCCTGCAACCAGATCCGAATCTATTCCCGGCCGAACAATGGGCCACAGTTTTAACTTGACTCGCCGGGACTGTGCCCAACGTTAACTAAACGCCACTCTAGTGCGGCGCTCTCTTATTGCGTGGAAAATTAGCACCTTTAATGGTGGCTCTGGAGAAGGTGACTCTCGGAGGTACTCCCACCCGTGGACAGAGAATCCCAAGGCCCCCTCGCGTTGCGAATGGCTTGCGAAATGCCTGAACGCTTTTCATCGTGACTCGTAGTTGCGAGTAAATTGAAAAATTACAAACAGCCAATAGACCCTGGGCTATGTTTTAATACGTTTTTCTTTTTTAATGCTCTCACTCGAATCCCACGCTACGAAATGCTCGGCGGCACGGGACACGATTCTAACCTCTGTTCGAGCTACTTTAACCCAGACGGGGTTAATCGGGAACGTGTGGGAGCAATAAGTGGAACAGCGGTGGTCGATACGTACTCATCCTCCGGTAGGAAATCGTGCAAGAGAGGTACTCTTGCTGTGTGCCGTAAGGGATGACACGAGGGGTATAGGCAGAAAAGCCATTTCAGGCAGTCTGAAATGGCTTGTCGATAACGGACTGGGGTGCCTGTAATTCGCCGTAGTAATTCATCGGTTAGAATGAAATCGTAGACGGCCACCAGAAGGAGTCAGCTAACCGAGAGGAACTCCTACCCAATGTTCATGGAATATTACCCTACTGAAATCGGATCGTCGGACACGTTCCGAATCGGTTACACTATATCTACTCTTAATCCAATATACGTTTCTTTGAAATTATTAACTTTCTTTATCTTCTTTGGCTTTTATATCAATTTGCCTGAACATCTGCTTCCTTGTTCCTTATGTACTGGGGCACCATTCCCGCAAAGGGCTCTTGTTACCAGGTCGGGCTGGCCCCTGAGCCTTCCGTCATGCTCGTGCCCTCCTCTTTTAGGAAAAGAAAGGGCGTCTGATATGTGGGTTACACTTTAGAGTGCCAGGCTACCCATAAATGGATACTTAGGATGTAGCGTAGGGGATGTTTTATATCCAGACTGGTATGGCCCACGCAAGCCTTTCTGACGTGGTTGGTCGGTCTGCCGGAGTCAGATGAACACACCCTTCCATCTATGTCAGAGGTTCTCAAATCTACCCTTGGCTGTGTAAATATGGCCGTATACGCATTACGTGTATACATATATGTATACATCGGCAGCCTTGATGCATTTGCAAATGGATTCTAAGAATATTCGACCGCGAGGGATGTTTTATGCTTGTTATGGAAATCCTGACTTCTCACCCTACACGTTACACCGACTCTGTGAGTCTTACGCGCATCCTTGTATCTTACGCACACCCTCTGCCCACTCTCACCTTAGTACGTTTCAGGGGTTCTCCACTCAGCCTTATAGCTTTCGGTGTAATCTCTTCGAAAAGGAATTCGTCGCTCGAGTGTTTTATCTGCTTCGTGAAGCGTAAAGACCTTCAACCCTCTGGGACTCTGTTTCGTGATCGATAACGATTTCGAATCGGTGACCTTTTCCCTTTTGACAAGGTCTATTCCCCGCACGCTCCTCACTCTGGCGCAATAAGCGCCTTACGGCAGGAGAGAAAACGAAGGAGAAGAGTCAGCGGTAGTGAAAGAGTTGATACATATAAAGGGCTGAGGAGTGACATTAATCAGTGTTGAAAAAAAAATATCCCCTTAGGGCTGAAACAACCCCTAACTCTTGGGGTAGGTATCGACACGGTTGGCGCGTGTCACGCGACTATTTACCAAATTCTTCAGGGTGGCCCGTGTTCCTCGTCCCTTCGGAACAGCTGTCGGGGGTCGGGGAGAGCCTCGTTTCGTCTACTATATTTATATACCGGGTAACTTTTAACTAGCACCTGGCACGACGTGGTGGGCGTCCAGCTAGCGAAATTAGATGTCGCGAGGGATAAAAGGGTGCGGTCCTACGTGTGGATTCTCGGCTCACGTGTTCCAGGGCCACATTTTCTAGAAGCAGCAGGAAAGGGTGTGCCGGCTCGCAGCTGGACAAATTGGGAATGTTAGATCGAACAATTTTCCATGGACTCGCCGAGTCTTATCTTCGCGATTTTGTATTCCCTCTTGTGTTCGCCATCTTGAAAAACATTGACACGTGTCTCGGTTTAGATATTTTTTTTTTTTTTTCGTTTCACGTATACCACAGACTCTAACTCTATTTTACTTGTCGTACAGCACGCGTTACATTTCTGTCGCGTTGCAATTACGCGTGAAGCCGTCGCGACGCACGTGCTTTTCAAGTCAGATATATATTTCACTCGGGATGAATATATTCGAGTGAATTTTATCTTAGCTATCAGCACTGTTAATGACCTCGAGATTCTTGGCATTGTCATCGTCCGAGATTCCGTAGGAATTTCTACCTATTACCGGCACACGTTGTACCAATACATATATACATATATATCATCGTGATTCATAGATCGAAGAATGGTCAGTTCCTAAGAATTCCACACACGCATCAGTAATTGCTTTACGTATCTCGTACGTGGAATTTGCATGAGATTGCTTCAGGCGACTTCACTGCTTCATCGTGATAAAAACAGGGAAACCGATACGCGTAACGGCGCCTACCAACCTGGCAACTTTTAGCGAAATCTTATAGCTCTCCTGCTTCCATGAATTTCCACTAAGAGCGAAGACACGAATTTATTGCCCTTGTTTATTTTTGTTCCGATTCGAATGATGCTTCACGCAACTAACAATCATCGGTCTTTGTAATCAGTGACGATAAGGTACGCGATACATGAACAGAGAAGATACTATACACATAATAGAATATATGGTTTGGCACGGTGGGAGAGGTAGACGCATGCGATTCATGGAATTGCAGTGTTTCCGGAAACACCTGAAATTATCGTTAATTAGTATTCCACTGGTGATAATGTGTCACGTGACTGTCGATTTGACTTTGACACTCCGCCTGCATGCTGTTGTCAATTTCATTAAAGCTTATTTCATTGTCTACGGAGAAACCGCGTTGATCTTATCACTCATCCACGTCTTCCTATTCTTCCTTCTTCTCTTTCTCCGGTTCTTCGTCTTCAGCCGAATGTACGTATCTTTTTGACTGGCTGGGGGCTTACGTAGTCTCATATATTATTTGTCCTCCAGTTCATAAGGTACGAGGAAGTTGATTATTTTGCCGTGGATTCCTTTTATTTCATCAAGTTCTTTTATTCTTCTTCGTTTGTATCTCTTTTTTTGCACAGGGTGCTCTTTGTTACGTGCAGCTTAGCTCGACAATGCAGAAAGTAAAATGCAGTTTTGAGAGTGTTATTGTGGCTTTTTTTTCTTCTTTTTCTTACATTCACTTAATTCGATGTGTCTCTCTCTCTCTCTCTCTCTCTCTCTCTCTCTCTCTCTCTCTTGCTTTTCAATTCTTACAGTCGTGCTTCCCTATACCATCCAACTCTCGGCTTCCGGCGAAACGTTAACTATTATCAATCAACGTTAGCAAGAGAGGCACGCTCGGGTCTAGTGGCTGGCTTGAAAACACTTAGGGGAGCTTTAGGGAGCTCGGACCAGTTGGGTCTCTAAGGCGGTTAGGCTCTTCGGGAAAATTGTGTGGAAAAGCACGGGTTTTTCAGCGGAGGAACAGAAATACAAAAAAATTGAAAGGGACACCCAGGAGACGAAGTTACTCCTGGGGATGTAATCGGAGGAACAGGGGAATTCGTGCGGACGAAAGGCATTTTAAAGGAAGATTTTTCGGCATGATCCCTGTACCATTGAATCTCTTGGATATTGGCATGGAAAACGTTTTTTTCTTTATTTCTTCTCTGTTTTCTTTTTTCGGTATCATTCTTGCACGAAAAATACAAAAATATATTTACAGTGTATGCAGGATGATAAAGTGAGAGGGTTAGGCCGTGCTTGAAGGGAAGTTCTTAGGTTAGTGAAAGGGATGAAAATACGACCCTTTTTTTTTTCTAGACAATTTTTGAACTCCCAGTTGCGAGTCACTGGTGCGATATTTCAGATTTTTTCCTCTTTTTTTCGACCGTGACTGTAAAGATTGGACGGACGATCATCGGCAGCTTTCTTATCTCGAATTTCTTTTTCTTTTTCTTTCTTTTTCGTTTTTTTTTCTTACCATCCCTCCCTCATTCCCAGCGACCCTGCTGGAATCCTCTTGATCTGCAAAATCGGAAGTCCCATCTATTCCCAAAGAATACTACTCTGCCAGCAGAACAGCCTCGACCTTTTCGTCTCTCGCTAAGAGGATCTCTGCGACAGCTGAACTAACACAAAGGATAGTAATTTCGTATAGAAAATCCTACCATATAGGATCTGTCTCACCAGCATCCACTGGACTCCCCTTTTGTTACTAAACATTTTAACGTATCGTCCGGTGTATATCGGCATATTGCATTTTTGACTGGCGCACACACGCACGCACACAGTATCCTACGTTGATCCAGTGTCAAAGGGGTATATTAATATTGAAACTGGCGTTACGTCTATATTGATATTCCATCGTGAAATTAAATAGAAACGAGAAAAACAAACCTTTCCATCGGTATCATTTGCTCTTTATATGGAGATCAAAAAGCGTTTCGTAGCCGTATTTCCATTAGCTATATTACTATCGTGTAACTCGACGAACTTAATTACTCGAGAGTCCCTTAAAATATCAAATGGAATTTATTAGAAGCTATATATATATATATATATATATATATATATATATATATATATATATATATATATATATATATATATATATATATATATATATCTATATATATATACATATAAAATCGTTTTCATTCAGAATCATATTCACACACAAGCTATATCATTGACTCATTGGTCAAGATCGGTAAGAGCGGCAAACATCGTCGCCGTTCGAATTTCAACGACAGTTTCGCAATGGCGTGGGCGTCGGTCGGTAGCGTGTTAACGTTCGCTTAAAGATTCCAAGTGTATCCGCCTGGCGCGGCACTCGTGGCTCGTAAGAGATGTTTATTTTGTCTTGTCAGAGAGGCACTTCTCGAGTGGTTGCCTCTGATAACTTCATGCAGTACCTACAAACGGCCAAATCCTCGACCGCCGATGATCCTAACCGTGGCAAAACTTCAGCCGACCTCGGAACTCCGCGATATACCGTTGTCGAAGTTCCCAGCAGTCACCGTGGAATTTTCGATACGCCCACTCCCCCGAGCGTTCCTCACTCGCTGCACCACATGGCACTAACCCAGTGTGATCTAACCTAATCCAATCGGCATAGCTCACCTAATTCCAATGTAATGCTATAGCTGCAACTAGTTAGTATCGAGACGATACGAATTGGCTCCTTGCGTCAATCTCGTCTACCTCAGCCTGCGCCTTGTGTAAACATTGAAGTTAACCAAGTGCACAATCTCCGGGCAGCGATACGACTTCGATGAAGGATCGATATGACATTTTTTTTCAATTCTCTCGACAAACTAAAAATCGTGCAAATTTTATTAAAATTTCACAAAAATTATTTTCATTGCTCGTTGGTATCGTATAAAAGTTTCTTGAACGTTCGTCCTTAATTTCAGGTATTTTTTTTTGTCATACGCAGTTATCACGCGCAGCTGGTTCGGAGCTCTATGATTTTCTTTTATAATTAATTTTTTTGCTTTAACGCGGTACGGTGTTTTTTTTATATATACGTTAACTCCACAAGTTTCGCGATGCTTTGCGATGACAGTCTGCGGTATGGAAGTTGGCGAATGAAACTTTGGCTTTAAGCAGGAACAGTTCGCCGGGGAATATAAATCACCCTTAACTCCCATGAGAGAGGGCATGGGGCTGTGACGTCACGATCGGTAAAATGAAATCGAAACCCCGTGGGTTCCGCGAGTGCTGCTCCCCCCGAGTCAAATGAAAATTTTCTACCGAGATTCAGAGTCTGGTGCGACAATGGGTTGCGCGTAAATGTCGCTGGTGAGAAAGAGAGAGAGAGAGAGAGAGAGAGAGAGAGAGAGAGAGAGGAGAAGTTTGTCTATTAATTTCTCACGGCATATCTGATCACTCCGTATCGGATGCTTCCCTTTTGCAGGTCCCTCGGGATACTTACGAAAAACCAATGAAATCTTTTTGTCGGGCGGTACTCGTTCACTCTTGCCAGTTTGGACAGCCGGCTGTGCAGGTAAAAGACTACAGGTTGGTACCGTGACTCACAATCAGCAGTTCTTTATTGCTACTACCAACCTATTATATGTATATCGGTCTTCCGCTGTCGGGCTGATATGAAAGTAACGTCCGACTTTTATAATATAGTGTCCAATTATACAGTATGTTCCGTCCGAACTAGGGCACCTGAAGTTGCCGCGTTCGAAGAGCTAGTTTCCTCTGGTTTTCGTGCCAAAGTCTGATGATATGGGCGGACGATGAAATATTTTTTTCAGCTTCGACGCATCAACATTTTTCTTTTCATATAGCTTGAGTTGGCAAGTTTATAGCCTGTCCATTCGATTTCTACGGTGGAACCACCTCTGCCGGTCCGTTCGTGCCTTCCTTGCTATATATTTCCGCTCGGGCCTATCCGAAACAATTTTCATTGCTACGCTATCTAATCCTCCCAAGTGGATTACATCATACCGACGGGCGTCATCGTCGGGAGACTCGCGAAAAATCGTCCCCAGCGTCTCTGCCGGCTTATAAATAATTTATCACCCGATATGATTCATCCAGGCCTTTTTTCTTTCGTGGCGCCTCGCTTGGACGCCGGTTTCTTTTTTTTTTTTCTTTTTTTTTTTTCGTTTCTTTTTTTTACCCTCTTTTTCTACCTATCTCTTCCCTTTTCATATGTCCCTAGTTATATCGTATAGCTCGCCCAGAGTGAATCATAAAGTGTACTCTGCGAGTCACAGTGAACTAAATTTGTGTCGTTGTAGACTTTTATATTCATGTAGGTTGGTACTATACCCACGTTACACGGAGGACGTACGTACTAGGCACGTAGTTTATTTCGTAACAGCGAGTTCACAGAAACCGTCACGGTTCAGCAGGCCCTGGTCAGGACGTAAAGGCTGCTAGCAGTACGTGACGCGTAATATACTGCATATACTGTGTATATATACATATATACATACGCATATACACGTCCTATACGAGGAAACTGAACTCGTTTGGTATCGCCGTTTTTCCGCGCTAGCCGTTTCCCTTTCCTGTTAGAAAGGGTCGTTTAACCGCCGGGCCCTGCAGTCCAAGGGTGCTATTGACGAGGTAGGGTTGGAACGAACTTAAAAAAAAAAACACCGAAAATGAGCAACCCGAAGAAAAAAAACGACGTAGGGAGTAAAAATGGAGATAGAGAAAAAACATGAAACTGATAGACGTAATTTACGAGCACTTCGAAAATTGCACGTAGAAGTTCCACATGCGTTCTTTGGAATTTTTTCAAATTTCTGTTCCGCAATCAAGATTTTCTTTCTTTCGTCGTTCGCACGTCGCGAAAGGGAATAATTTGTGACTCGCCTCGGCGACGAAGTACGAGATCGATCGCGTGTCTCTCGGCTACGTCGGGTTCTGTATCTGTATAGCTATAGCCATATGTACTCTGTTTTATGTAACTGTACGTGTAAGACTGGTATGTGTGTACCACCCTTGCGAACCTTGGACATTCGCACGACCCAGAGGACTGCTGCCGTCTCGACGTATTTGTTTTGCCGTTCGCCGCAACGCCAGCGCTGCTACGACCGCAGTGAAACAACGTTAGCGAGCAGCGGCGCTCTCTTCCAGCGGCTGCTGGAACTCTGGAAGAAATTGGCATGACGCGCGGGCATACGCGAGTCCCGTTTTTACGTAAATTTAGCGAGGTGGAGAAAATAAGGTGTGGGTCGCTGGGTCGCCGGGTCGCCGGGTCGCCGGGTCGCTGGTGTGGAGCCCAGAGAATGAGGTTGGCCTTGCCGGGTAACGAGAGACGTAGCAGAAGGAATGAATTTACATGGGGCAGGAACGTATGCGTACAGTGGTGGCACACGTGGAAACGGGATTTGATGAAAGTTCACAAACGTACGAGCGATTTACATGTCGTTGAAAAGACTTTTCTTCGATCGATTTGCCATCGCTATTCCGACGGCGCCTTAAGCCTTTATACTTATCCTCGGTCCTTATACTATGCAGATTCTATACCCATTCGCCGGGTAGGTAGTCATTCTGTTTATACGTGAGAGTCTATACCGGGTGGCAAAATTTTCGATAAGACGGGCTATCCGTAATTCTACGTCCCCTCGAGTAAGGCTTCAATCGGGACGCTCGCAAGTACAATAGCCTGTATTACGCAAGGGTCGTGTATAATTTTCTCGTACGTTATTACTTGATAAATATGTCGTAATCTGTAGGGAAAGGGGGGGAGACCTTACTAAAGAAATTATTTGTGTATATATAGAGTAACTGTATGCATATTGAAATCACTTTGCTCCCCTGTCACTGCTACTATAACCCCTTCTGGCGGTTCGATAAATTTAATTAAATCCAACGTAATCGCTTGTGTGCAATGAACCACCGAGGCCATTCACGCTATTATACTATAGGGTTCGCTCGCGAAAAATCGTTCGGCAATTTTCCACGGTTCGCTTAAGTACTTCGCAAAATGGTTAGAGCGCCGAGTACGGGTCGGACAGAGATGGTACCTATACCCCATTCATAAGTCTTTCGGCGACGCGATTCTCTCGACATTTTTTTTCTTCCTCCTTCTCCCTCACTCTCTCTCTCTCTCTTTGCTTTTATTATCGTACTCGAGGTTTAGCCTATAATGGAATGGCAGTGGAAATAGCCAGTGGCTCGAATTCGAGCGTACGATTTATATGGGGCTCTCAGCACCTCCCTCCTCCTTTACTCTTGGCAAATCAGACGGTATTCAGACCGAATCCAATCGTAGAATTTGACTCTCTCCATCTCTGTCATTCGCTCGAGGCTTTGAGACCTTCCCCCTCTCTCTCTCTCTCTCTCTCTCTCTCTCTCTCTCTCTCTCTCTCTCTCTCCTTTACTTCGTCTTCGTCTTTTTCTTCGGAGAAACGAGAGACTTCGCCGATATCGATGGCAATCTATCTCACCGTTACAACCGCAATTCTCATTTCCCGAGTCACATGTATACGCGTATATACATATATACATATATATATTGACACTCGGCACATTGCTTGTCACATATGTTACCAGTTCGATATGTGGCTTCTCTCAATCCTAGAATTCACCTTGTAGGTAACACTCGTGTTCCTCGTAGAAGTCATCCGTCCCGTGACTCCAGAGTACCTAAATAATAAACCAATGCTTGTCCAGCCATTAAGAAAATCTATTCCACAGCTTCAGGATCGTCTCGCGGAGCATCCTCTCCTCATGCTCCATTGAGAATACAATTTTATACGTGACTCCATGTTCGCCTCGTGCGACTCACAAGGAAACCCCCCCAACCCGACCCCACCGATTTCAATCATTTTTTGATATGTTGTAGTACTCGACAAAATAAGAGACACGTATTTCTTTTTTTGTGGGCTGACATCCACTTCAAAGGGGTGAAAACGACCTCTGAAATTCACCCCCGAAAATAATTTTTTTATCATATCTCGACTTCTAATTAATATTTTTTTAAAAAACCAAGTGGAAAATATTTGTCATAAGAAGTCGAAGATATGAGGTGTGTTTATGATTCAAGGGGTTGCAACCCTTATTTTATATTTTGAAAAAACTATAATCTTTATGCTTTTTTCTGCATAAAAACCGGGGTATGGGCTCAAAAAAATAAAGAATTGGGTCATAAACACACCTCATATCTTCGACTTCTTATGACAAATATTTTCCACTTGGTTTTTTAAAAAAATATTAATTAGAAGTCGAGATATGATAAAAAACGATTTTCGGGGGTGAATTTCAGGGGTCGTTTTCACCCCTTTAAAGTGGATGTCAGCCCAGAAAAAAAAGAAATACGTGTCTCTTATTTTGTCGAGTACTACAACATATCAAAAAATGATTGAAATCGGTGGGGTCGGGTTGGGGGGGTTTCCT
Source organism: Cephus cinctus (assembly GCF_000341935.2). Lineage (NCBI taxonomy): Eukaryota > Metazoa > Arthropoda > Insecta > Hymenoptera > Cephidae > Cephus > Cephus cinctus. The sequence goes on from NW_014332865.1 coordinate 850,117, forward strand.
TGTGAGTCACGCATCCAGTATATCAGAAATAGTCTGTAGCAATCCGTAGGTAGTCCAACCGATCCATGCGTTTACCGTACACCGTGTATAACGAGCAGTGAATTCTAACAGTTCAATTATTCCTTCAGACGAACCATTGTCAGATCCCCTCTCAGGGGTGAGCTGCCCAGTCGGCGAATTCTTAGTGGAAAAATTGGCATTCGCAGAGGCAGGACAACTTCGTAGACTCAACTGGACCATGAGTCAGGACTGTTGTGTCCCTCGAGGTTGCCGCTCCTCCCTTCCCTCGCTCCCTTTTGTGTCACGTAATACCCTCTGCCATCTATAGCATATCAAGTACCATAGTATTTACTGGTACACTGCTGCCATTAGCTCTTAGCACAGATACCATGGTTATACCTACCGTGGGTAGCAGCTTCCTATAATCATCTGTGCCTCTAATGCCCAGGCTCTTTAGCGGGGCCAACGTCTTGTGAATCGATACCAATGGGGAATGACGAGTTGGTGCGGCCGAATTGGACGAGACGTTAACTGTCGGGTGTATTCTACATTGACGCACCCGTGGATCATTCACCGAGAGAAAAGTCCCGCTCTGCCGGCTCTACCAGTCCCGGCGTCACGGGCAACGTAGAGTCAGCCAGACTCCTCGTTGACGACGCTCACTTCTCTTGCGTTACACGTACGCCTATACGCGTGCGGCCATTGGCTCTACTAATGCGCACGCACGTGAGCTACACGATTACCACTTGGGATGCGTGCGTTATATTGGGCGTGTGTCATCGCCCCACGCTACTACACGTTCTGAACACATAAGAGTCCAAAATATCTCGAGTGACACTTTTCTGGTTTTTTCGTACGGCTGTTTTTTGGCTGGTGGAGAAGAGGAGGGCGGAGGGGCTTGGGGAGGGGGTTGGGGAGGGGTAAGGGCTTTTTTGACGTGGTGGCGGAGGGTAGATACTCTTCTTTTTTCGTACTCTCTCTCTCGATCTCCGGGGGTATGACGAGGATTGGATCGAGACTTCCGGTAATCGGCTTCGGGGACCGAAGAAGCCGAAGATGCGCGCGAGATGGTTACGAAATTAAGTTGGAATTTGGAACAGTCGCACGGGAGGTTTCAACTGGTAAGACACGGTAGAAGCCACTCGCTTCCGTCTGGAATTAATTTCGAGGTTTGCCGCTGGGTTAAAAAAAAAAAGTCATCCTTGACGTTCCCTGCATGAAAATTCCAGAGGTATGCAAAGTGAAGATTTTGAATACGAAAATTTTTAGCAATTTTTTTCCTTTCTACTTGGTCTTTCTTTACTCTGCTTGATCGTCTCTTTTTTGCCTCTGATGATTGTGGGTTTGAATGGCTCTCTGGGTTGGGTATTTGTATATCTGTACGTGGACTATATTCAGGCCGATACCGTTTCGAATGCAATTTCCATGCAGACTCCTGCTGAGTAACTGGCTCTAAATAGATCTTCATTAATATCGGGGGGTTAATTATCGCGTAATGCATCCATTATACGCGTTTAGATAGGGTGCCGGGTAATTAACAGGCTTGAGAGGAATTCCAGATCACGGTATCCTGCTATATTTTTCCTTTTCATTTTAAAAAGGTCCAATCCTCCGTGGGTTCACGATACTCGTTAATTCCGATCGAGGCTCAACGCGCTCGTTCGTCTACGCTTGTGGCAAACGACGTCAGCAACGATATCAGTCATCGGCACGACGTCGTTAACCACTGCGCCCAGAGTCCTTGGAATTTTAATCAGTCCTCTAGGATGCAGTCTGGTCGAGCGCTAATCTCTTAGCCTTGGGCGAGATTTGAATTAATTGCACTGAGGGTGGTGGAGAGAAGGAACGAGTGCGCGCGCGCGCGCGAGAGAGAGAGAGAGATGAGCGACGAAGAGCGGAAGTAGGTGATAGGAACGAAGAGAGAGCGCGGGGAAATGATACGGTGGGAACGGAAGAAAACGATCGACGGAAACTGCCGGTAACGAGGGCAATTAAATAATTATCGCACTTCGTAAAATCAGGCGCTTCCTACAGAAAATCCATTCTCTCTGCCTCGTCTCGAAGATGCTGGCAACGTATCATCCTATCCGTGCGGGAGTCTTACCCCTGGGCAGCTACGATTTCCGGTTAGTCCTTCGGCATGAACTTGTCAGCTCGTTTACATAAAGCTGAGCGAGCTTCGTCGGATATCTTTGCTTTGAAACGTCAACGCCGAGGAACCGGAAGTCTTCCCGTCGGCATACAGATGAAGACCGTTCCCATCCAAATGGGAAGATAACCGTATGTACCTATAGATACCCCTGGAAGATAAAATCCCTTGGACGACGTGTCCTTCGATGAAATCAGTCGAGCCGAACTTTTCGTTTTTACCTATTGCTACGTTCACCCTGACGCGTAACTGTTTATCGTTATCCTATGTGGAATTGCGTGAAACCCCATCGCAGTACGTATGTCAGGAATTTCGCTCTGCTGCCATATAGGTATAGACGGAGTTATTTCGATGCCGGGATACGTGAAATTCTAGATTGATGTATTATACGTGCATTGAATTTTCATGTATACGAGACCTGTTATCACGGGTGCTTGTTATTTCATTTAATTTCATTTGGTACCGTTAACGTAGTCGGTTCTTGGTCGGCGAACGGGAGTTGCGAGTAAACGTGAATCGAGCGATAAAGATGGACAGATAAATGAGGAGAGGCGAGATAACTGCCCGTATAGTTCGGTTGGCGCAAGGGAGAGCTAGAGAATGCGAAAGAGAGAGACGGGCCACTGTAAATACGGCACGGGAGAGAACGAACGGCGAAACACGCTGGAAGTAACTCCCCGATGCAGCTTCTCGCGTTATTTCTAGAATGAAAACACAGCGGCGTAGCCACGCAGCTTCCCTTCTGTATTTTCGTAAAGTTCTCGCGTTCGGTTCGCCGCGTAATATCTCCAGTGAATTGTACGTCGTATATCAGACCTTAAGAATTACGGTAACGACTGGAATCTTTACTGGGCGAACACATCGATGGCAGATTATTGCCAATCGAACGTTTCACCCGGCATCACTCTGTATCGCGATGCGTTCAGGTTTTATTATGAAAATAATAAAATAGTATTACCGTTCTACGTCGTCTCTTTTCCCCAGGGTCTTCGCTAATGCATCGCAGTTTCTCCGAAGAATATTCCTACCCGCAGCACGCTGTCCCGTAATTCGCCATTGAGAGAAGCGCATTTCTTTCCCGAAGGACTTGCGTCAATAATTTCGCGATCGAGTGGCTTTCCGACGTCCCCTCGGAAACGCCGCTTCTGCCTTCGTTACTCGGAGCTATCTGTCGCTGCTTGTAAGTCAGGTATATAGACGTACAAACGTATATATAACCTGTTCGGATAACTTTTTCTATCGACTATAAATATCCAGCGCGCTTACGCGATACACCGATCAATAAAAATACTTCGGGTTTTGTTAAACATTTTTCACTTTGACGTTTCCCTCCCAGCGTCATTCTCTCCGAGGTCCCTCGAGTTTTCGAATATTCTGGGCAATTGTCAAAATGGTGGGCACCCCCTCTTTCTGCTGACTTTCGAATAAATATTTCAACTTAAGTCGCGACCAAGACCCGGGGGGTAGACGCTCGGATCATTTTCTCTCAGCGAAATCGGAACGGCACGACCAGTGGAGTGGACTGGGTCGACGGGGAAGGATGGGACAGTCTGAGGAAACAAAATTGCTTTTCTCTGACTGCGTCTTGGGCGAAATTTGTTTGTTGATGGAGAGAACAAAATATTAACACGGTACGAGCAGAAGCGGAACGACGCTGCTTGCGCATCTCGAACTTTACCTACTTTTCAGACTCTGATGGAATTTTCTGCACGCTCTCGGGAACCTGCCACTCTGCGTCTCTTCCTTCACGGGACGAACGTCTTACTACGTAACGTTAACGCGACGCCGTCTCGCTGACGTAGCATAGTCGCGAAACCACTTGACGTCTATTAAAGTAATTAATCCCAGCCGGACATCGCACGAACTTGAACTCGGGTAGGTTTCTACATTTTTTCGTTTAATTCGATAAGGGATTCTTCTGTTGGCATTCGTGAACGTGCGTGTAAGATAGGAATTGCGTTGAGGA
>NW_014332865.1:855169-855390 GCF_000341935.2 Cephus cinctus
AGAAAAGTTTTTATTATCGTCCACATTGAGTTTCTTCCGACGAGAAAAAGTTTCCCCCGCATTGCCGCCACGAGATAACGCTGGCTGTTAATAAAAGGAGAGGACTCGCCCTCTGTGTTTTACTTGTAGTCTCTCCTACCTTGTTTCACTCTTGTTCCTCGCTGTTACTTCTATTTTACTTTTCTCTCGCCTCTCTCTCTCTCTCTCGGCTTGCGCCCGCC
>NW_014332865.1:855491-857924 GCF_000341935.2 Cephus cinctus
CTCTCGGCTTGCGCCCGCCACTGTGAAATATCGCGTACAGCTCTACCTACGTGCTGCAACGTGTAACTGCTCCTTAGAGCGGTAGCCATTGCCTCTCATTTTTTATCGACACTCACGCCGTCCGGATGTGGAATTCATTTGAAAAAGGAATAACGGCAACGCAACCCAGGATATGAGAGAACGGAGAGGATTGCAGATACGGGGCTTCCGTAGATAAATCTATTTTCTGCTTTCTTTAATCGCGATGCTCGCACGCGAATTAATCGGCTAAGGGAGTTTTATCCGATCGACTTCCCGTGGTCTGTAAAATTGAAAGGAAACCTATCGGCTGCCAATTATCCCCCTGGTGTCGAAAGTTGCTGGGATTCAGTTGGTATATAGTCAATTGACGCTGATTTTTTTTTGAGGTTAGCCAGGTCATGACATTCTTTCAATTTAAGTCGCACAGTCTTCTGGGATGTCTGATCGTCAATGAAGATTCCACGGTCTTGATCTAATATATATATAACCTTATACATGGCTATTGTTATATACATAGATGACACCTTATAGTCTAGTTTTTGTCGACTAAACTCACCTAATCTATCCATACTCTCACTTGGCTAACACTGATCCTGATAATAGAAAATTCCTGTCCCGTGGCTCTTGTCTTGGGTCGAACCTGACGGCTGCTAAAAGCCTTTCTCGATAAAGGGGTGCCAGCTGATAAGGTTAACTAAGTGTCAGAGGGTAATCACTGGGCCAATAGATAAAACCCACTCTACCCTTCCCCTATAGATAACAGCTTCGATCACATGTCGATATTCGAGAATCGCGTATAGAAGTCTTCCAAGTCCTATACTCTTTGAGATACCTGGCTTTAACATGTATATATGTATACACAGGTATACTATACTAACCAGCTCGAGCGTACGAACTGGTGTTGGCTTCGCTATGAAAATCAAATCTATATACACACGCGTATGTATCTACGGGTTGGGTGACCTGACTGGAACTTTATCAGATTTTGTATACGTAACAATTGCTTATCAAACGTGTTGCGTTTATCAGGTTGCTTCGATAGATGAGACAATCATTGCAATCGGTGAATACGGCCTGTCGCAATCGTTTGCGAATCAATTGGTAGTTGGGAATACGTAATGATGCATACGCACGTTGATATATATATATATATATATTAAATACTATCGTAGTAGGTATAGTTAGGTAAAGACAAACGACTCCGCAACGTCCGGTCGAGTGACTCATGTGTCAGACCCCTTGCTATACGCCCGCTGGCAATTACCAGGATTAATTGGCTAATGAGAACAGTCGAGGATACGACAAAGCAATGCAGAAACCTTGATTCACCCATTGGATCGTGTCCGAAGTTTCATTCGTTGGTCGACCGTTACGCTCGGTTTAAGTACAGGGAACGTGGACTGGTTAGTTTTTTTCCAAATTAGGTATCCCATCGATTATCGGTATAATTTTTTTTTTTAATTGACTAATTCAATAAATCGATACTGCTTATACGTCTTTTTCACATATTATACCTCTCCGTTACGTAATCAGCAATAGTACGGAATGATGTGTCTTCCCTGTATAAGACAGACGTCGGGTACTTTGCGTGCCGAGACAACGATGCTTCTTGCTCCCGTTGTCGAGAGACTCTGCGACTTATCCAGCTTCTTGGTTCCGCTCACATATGTCAATTCAGGATATGCATGGGAATACGTACGAAGATCCGCCTCCACATATGCTACCGGTTAAGCCTTTCCTCTTCTTCAATCTCTCGTATAGTCTCTCCGACCCTGCATTTATACATATGTGTATATATATATTGCATATATATATATATATATATGGAGTATCTAGGGTATTAGCATTGAGCTTAATTGTGTCCTAACGAATCGACAATATACTCGTATGGTTGAAGCGTTCGTTCACGTAAGGAACTTTGAACCGTAGGTTTAGCGTGGTGGCAGACTGGCTGAGTTTACGCTGCGAAAGTGGATGATTCACCGGGACGTATTATTGATTCGTCAGAATTCTCCGAGGATACCGGAGCCGCTTAAGCTTGCTGCGTTTACGTCGGGCTGCTGTCTGCACGTCTTACGCTTCTGTGTACCACGTGTACATATGTACATACGTACATGGATTATATACGTTGTCGGTTGTACAGTGTGGTATACCTACATAGGTATCAGTGTGCCTGGCAAGGACGTGGGCAAAAGAAGCTTTGAAGAGAAGTCTCTGGATAATTCTCTACGAGCTCTGCGAAACGTTGACTTTACGTTGCGATGTAATAAAGTGGTCATATGCATGTTTGACTTTGATTGAAAGGTACTCGGCACTTCTTTGTCTCTTAAAACTTGCGGCGAGTCTTTGATATGAATTATATGGGTCATTACGCTTTTTGAGGCTTTCGGGTGAAAGGGACGAGCGGGGTTG
>NW_014332865.1:858040-889559 GCF_000341935.2 Cephus cinctus
GGGGTTGGGGGGGGGGGAGGGAATGTCATGAGAATTGTTCAGAGGGGTTATTGTACCCGTGAAAGAATGGATTATGCACTCGAGGGGTTTTGTTTGTTGGACAATGGATAAAATGGATTAAAAAACAATGTAATATGGAGTATCGCGGTTTTTTTTTACTCGCGCATCGTAATCTGGTTAACTGATATATTTTTTTCTCGCTGTTTGTAAAAGCGTGACGAAGATCGCTTTGCGTGAATATCTTCTCTCTTTCTCTCTGTCTGGGTTCTTTACTCTTCTTCAATTTATCGCGATACTCCGTTCTTTTTTTCTTCTCAATATCGCGAGCACCGCCTCTGCTGCTTTCTTCGAATTTCTTTTCCTCCGTCACTGCGCTCGCGAGTGACGTCAATAATGCACGCAGCTTGACGTAGCTAGCACATGTGCTCGCATCTGTACGCATGTGCACGGGAGTTGCCGTCAATCGGATCGAAACGCTTCCGCTGCCGGAGAAAGGCGCTGTTAGTTAAAAAAAAAAGGGTCATTGTCGACGCCATTGTTTTATGGCTTTATAACATCACAAAGGCATCGATAAGCTAGACAGTGGCGTAGCATCAGGGCCGTGTAATTACTGCAGGAACTTAAAGCCGTCCTGGGCACCCCCTTGAATACGTCCCCATAGTTGAGCCGTGGTTTTGTCAGGGATGCTACGTAATCCGAAGGGTAGTCGATAGGGAGGTATAAGAAAAATGTATAAACGAGCTAAAAGTTTAGAAACGTCGTTGAAGATTTGCCTTCGGAGATTTTTCTCGAAATATCCGATGAGGTCGAGGTCCTTTGCTCCTCGGTTAATTCTCACCGGTGGATAAAACTTGCTGACTTTACGTCCAGCACTGTTCGCTTGTTTCCCCCAGGGTACGAATTTCTATTTGGAGAGAAAAGCTTGGGGGCTTCCTCGCGGTATTTCTTTAACCTTTTTCTTTTTTCTCTCTCTCTCTCTCTCTCTTCGTTTCGCCTCTTTTTACATTATTCGACTTATTCGCCTTTTCCTATTCACCTCCCCTCCTTATCCACCCACTTCGCATCCCCATCCACCTACTTGTACCAGCGATCTTTTCTGTCTCTCTTTTTTTTTACTCCTCCATCTCCTCGCTTTCCCGTCGTGGCGCTCCACTCGCGAAACAGCTGGTGGAAAAAGAGAGCAGAAGTAAAAAGGCCGCTTTGCTGGCTGAAGCTGAACAAAAAGAAAACCAAGTCCATTTGTTGTACATCCTGAGGTATCTGTGTGCGCTTGCCTACGTGTATTTACAGGGCGGATGCCAACCCGTAGATGCTCTTGTAGCCCAGAAACGCCTCGAGCCAACGAGCACCTTTCTATATACCGATAGTCTTATTTTTTTTTATTTTTCAAGGAAACGGCCCAGAGAACTTCGATATTAGATGGTTACAAGAGAGACGATAGATATGAGAACGAAACACTTCGTGGATATACATTTATTTCCTTAATAAAATTCAGTTATCGGCTACGCCATTTTATTTGCAGTTTATTCTCGTATATTTGTATGCGCTCACTGTTATTTCCATTTAGTGACCTGAGGTCACGTGCACGCATATACTCCTGCTCGCAGGATCAGTCACGTGTGAATTTCTGTATCGCCTCGCATATAGAAACGGTAAATGTTTGTACTTATGCGAATATAAATTTGGCCTCTGAGGGATCACGTATTATACTTGCTATTATTATTATATTTATACACTCTGCCGTCTATCAGATGCCGTATCGGTGTATAAATAGGCGAATATATTATCTATATACCCTACATGTGTATCCTTTTCGATACGTCACGTGTATTGTTCTCTCTTATTTCTGTCTTATCGTTTTCCTCACCTGTTTTCTGTTACAGAACCTTCTACAGATTTCAGCAGACACACCGTTATACGGCCCAGGGTCTTTCACGGGAGGCACAAGAGGGAAATCTCCACCACAAAAGAAAACGTGAGTACCGATGAAAATGGTCTCGGTTTGGTTTTCGTTTTCGCTCGTGCAACTCCTCACGGTAATGTCGCTAACGATGTCGGCCTGTACCAGCCAGCCAGCCAGCCAGCCAGCCAGCCAGCCAGCCAGGACTTTACTATGCGAGCCATGGCGCACGCTTCGGTGCAACAATTTCAATGCAAATGCTCAAGCGCAAGCTGAATATGGAAAAGGGCTCGAGAGCCTTAAATTGCATAGCCCCGGTCGCCAGGACCCGATGCAGCTCGATCGAGCGAGATGCAGCTGATCTTGCTGATTCTTATCTATTCTGCTTTTGATGAGTGGCTTTCTTGGTTGGGATAAATATATATGTATATACTTTTAGAATTCTGCAAAACCTGTACCGATTTTTGCTTGATGAGGATTTTTTGATTTTTCTAAATCTATCTTTTGTTTTTCTGTTTTTTTTTTCATTTCTTTATTTACGTGACGAAAATTGGATATGGAGGGCTGACGTGAGTTTTACGTAAAACAGCTATTAAAATTGAAATCGAAATACGCGATGAATTGAAAGAGCAAATTATTTCACATGAAACGCGTGGAATATCGAAAGAAAATGTTTTCGAGTTTTCCAATATGTTTACTCCCACTGGGGACACATGTATATACAGAAGGGAAATTCGTAAATAATAACCTTTTTCATGTATTAATCGACTGTCATCAGTGGCCTTGATTTATTATCGCGATTCATGTATCATAACGGTCATAAATGTTATACGGATTTAACCCAGATATTGTTCGGTTGTTAGGTAGCGATTTATGTCACCGAAGCAACGATTCTCTTGACGTTAAACTCAAGCACCATAAGTTACCCAAGCGATCTCGGCTAAACCGTAAGCAGATTCATGATCACCCGGAAAATATACGGCAGACATGGCATTGCCAAGAATTTCCGAGGGGCTTTCGGAAGAGTTTCCAGATATAAATCACGACTCTGGATAGCTCATATTTCCACGAACGTATCTTAGAGTCACGTACATCGGCGTGGATTCATTTGAACTGTAGTCACAGCCAATATATCTATATATGCGTCTAAGAGTACAACGTGCACCGAAAAAATTGGACGTTCCACATAAAAATACAAGATCTCCAGTGAAAGGCGATATACATCATGGTTGCTGATTAAAAAATTACATTAAATTATACAGCCTCCATGTATATGGTATATCCAATACGATGTAACTCGAATTCACGTATAATTTAATATATTTGAAAACTTTAAATCCACTATTTCCATAATCCTGTCCTTAATGTAAACCAAGTCGAACGCTCCGCGTACAAGTTTCACATAGCGATTCAATTTAAATTCAAAAAGTTTACATTGCCCTCACAATCCATACAGCAGTAAGTAGTTAGGCAGGCACTGTGGTTTTTCTCAAAGTTGCCAGAATCTCAAATGGCGACAGCCGCGCGACGCTTGCGTTGGCATCGGTGTGTTAGGACCTCTGAAAGTTAGCGGACAAAGGGAAAACCGAGTCGTTTAGAAATTGGAGCAGCTGCGCCATGCTGTCTCCATTGTATTCGTATATAGATATACAGTAATGCAGCAACAGAAACAGCAACAGTCGTATCGCCATACCGAAAACCACCACCGTTCTCTCCTAGCTGTATCCGGAATGGAGGGTATAGTTGCCATCAAACGTGCCGAATTGAACTATGAGAGACGATAAAGATCAATCTCTACTTATGTGACTCAATTTCCGTGAATTTCTTCTCTCCCCGGCCGAAGCCATACCCCTGGACCAAAAGCTTCTTCGAGTATAGCCAAATGCTTCTTCCTGGACCTTTGTGATCGAACGGGTAATATCCAGGCACATTGTTGCGTATATAGTGTATATGCAGTATATATACTATACATAACCGTATACGTATTTCCGGATATGTATATATATATATATATATATATATATATATCCTATTAGCAAGTACATTGCTTTTCTCAAGTCTACGCTAGGTGTCTGACCCCTCGTAATCGAATCCTACGGATTTTTGTAGATATACCCAATATCCAAGGTGTTTACGGGCACAGGACCCCCACGGTCAAACTTCTAGAAAGGAGAGAAAAGGATTGCATGAGATGAAGGACTCTGTCAGGCAGCACGAGAATCCTCGAGCGCGACCGAGACGCTATGAAAATTCATAATAGATCGTAAGACGCTCTTTGTCTTTTCAATATCTTCTTCGAGGACTGTAATGAGCTTCGGGATAAATCGTATGACAGGATGTGGATGCGACGCGTCACTGTAACTCGTCATTCTCTTGGTATTGGTTAGATACGTTTATTGTCGATATAGTCATCGCGAGTCTTTGCCTTTTGTTTCCTGTACCGCGCTATTCTCCATATACGAGGCTCCTGGTACCGTATGTTCAATGTGCTTAATCAATGATGCGCGTGTATCTATACACAGTCTGACTACAAGCGAAATGGTTGTTGTTGCATTTTCCACATTCTCTCATCACTCCGTGAACAAGGTATAATGAAGTATATTAGTTTCTCGACGTTCTTACTGCATTATCCGTCGTTTGTATCGAAGGACGGTTATTGATAACTGCTCGAGAGAGAGAGAGAAAAAAATGAAGTTACGGTCGAGACAAAGGGAGCACAGATCGACGTGACCTTGTGGCTATCTTGTACGTGAAGATTACAAGGGAATGGTGTAACAGTTTTGTGTATATATATATATATATATATATATATGTGCATACGTTCAAGTTTTATCGTTTCTATATATATATATACAAAGGTAAAGTCAAAGTGTGTATATATACTGTCTAGTCAATTATTCAGGAAATTGTCAACATCCTCTGGGAGATAAGAGAAAGTCAAAGATAAAATTGAAAAGACTTAAGTCGGTACTCAGGGGGCGAAGTATTATGATCCTCTTTAATGTTGGGGTAATAATCAATGGCGGAACAACGGGGGTGGATATTGAGTCCGTTGAAAGCAACTAAGAGGCTTGGGAGTTCTGGTCGAAGGCGTCTATAGGAGCTTGAGGATCGTTTGATATAGCCAGTTTCTAAAACGTACTCAATGAATTGGACCCATGGAGCTTTACCGGCGTCCTGGATGACAGGCTAGGCCTTACCTCCCGTTATACGTGTCGCAGTATGGATTTCGAGCGTGAAGTTACTTTTATTTTTCGCAACGTTTCGCATGACAGATTTACGCGAAATACGACCGTTTTCAATTCGCTCGGCAGTTTCTGGCTCTGCACAATTACGTCTACCCGCTATCAACAACTTCTGGATAAAGGATACGCTCGTCCGGTTATTTACAATAGATGCTTTTCACTTAACCTACCGGGCGTTATATACGTCTGCCGTGGGTCCATCTCTGGAAAGTTTGGGAATTTGCAAAATCGAGGCTTCATCGAAATATGCTTGAACAAAGTGACGTTTGTATAACGATAAACTGAAGTTTATGTAATTTTCACCATAGCGTTAAAAATTTGCAATTTTTGGGGGATTTTATTTTTTTTATTTTTTTTATTTAAAAAAAAAAAAGACAATTCGATTTTTCACAGGTACGATGACGCACAAGGCCAAGATGATACGATATTGAAATTTAGTTTCTATCAGGTAACCAGGTCACCTGTAATCCTCTCAAAGTAGTTCCCAAGAGAACCAACCCCTACCTAAGAGACAAATTGGTTTTCGTTTTGGTACAATTGTGTAAAATTCACGAGTTCTCCTCCCACCTCATCGCTCTACCTCCCACCCAACCTTCCCACGAGCCACCAAGCTCTTCGATTCTATTACGCGGCATTGTCCGGCTTCCATCTATATAGAGTTCACGATGCCATGGACTTGCCAAGTTGAACAGTTTCCAAATCCCCTTCGAACGCTCCATTGGTCCTTACTGACATCGTCACCATAGATAAATTACACGCGACTGCACTCTACGTCAATGGCAAACCAAAGAGCTCCAACTGACCATAACGATTCTTACGCTTTTTCTGGTAAAATCTTGAGAGTTTACACACGCGCGAACCGCCTCTGTAATCTCGTACGTATTCCTATACGTACTATACGTACGTGCATATACATATATACACCAAGCACAAAGGAGTACAGCTCCATGAGAACTGGTAGAGAAGATAAAAAGTTTTTCGCTGAACGTGGTCCCCGCTTTCTTAAAACGTAATTAAAGTGCCGTAGGATATAAAATTCTTTATTCCGCTAATTTGCATACAGCCCGGGACGCTTCTCGGTCGAAGTACGAAGGTACGAGGAATTATCGCCGAGCACGCTGCGAATGTCTGACGCGAAAATGTGGAATTTCAAAATGGCCTGTAATTTCCGCGAATCGCTAATATTCCAGCCTCTCGACCTTCCGCCGAGACCCCACGGACGTTCCACCGCGTGTAGGCTTCCTGCCCGTTTAATCAAGCTAATGGCGCGTTGTTTCGCCATTTTAATTGCTTTATATTTGCCTGTCGTTCCTCGGAAGCTCTTCGGGGACTGCTCCTGTCTCTTCGTTTACACGTATAGTCAACATTCGCCTCCAGCTGAGCCAACAGACATCCGTTAGACCGCAACGTTGTTGATTCGCACTGCGATCGTGTCCCTTTCGCGTTTAACACTTGTTGACCCAGCCACGTTGCCGAAAAGCTTACCTACTACTGCGCCACCGCTATTACTGTTCCTGTTCTACACACGGGAATACTCTCTTTCCCTATATCAATGTCCATTCCCCTTTCGCGCCCTTCGAGACCCCCCCCGTTCCCCCTGGTATCCTCGACCTCACTTATTGCCTGCCATTAGTTATCTCCAACCCGGAACGCCACATTACACACACACCCTATATCTATGTCGATCAGGTACAAAACGATTTTCGCAATTTTACCAAGTGACTCGCGAGGATGAATACCTACTTAGTTTTACAGTCACAGCAGATCGCTACCTGGTGAAAATCGAATGGATTACACGGCTGATAAAGTATCCATGACCTGACGATATTTGTTCGTGAAAATTGGCTCCGACCGTATGCGGGTCATGGCGGATGCCTGTGTGTGTATAGTCTACAGTGGACCTATGGCCGATTGCCAGAGGAAGATTTTACTGTGGAAATTGTAGCAAGTCCTTTGGCATACGTAATCGGTGTATGGTTAACTATGTACTCCACTCTGGGAAAACGTCAATCTCTGTGGAGGATCATCGGTCATCGATGATAACGCTTCTGGTATATACGTCTGCCGTGGGTCCATCTCGAGATTACGCGAATTTATCCCGGCAGGCCCGGAGAGACTCCCATGGGGATCCGCCCTGATAATCCTTGACCTCCTGGTAATCCCGAGCCGTTACCACCGTACGTCTATCTACACGTAACTGTTCTGTGAAAATATGTTCGGCGAGACACACGTGCCCCTACCAATGCGTATATATGGATACGCGTGTGTACGTACTACGTATATATAGCTAGGAAAAAGCGATTTTCACAGGATTTTTCACCTCGTCGAACAAAACCGAGCGAACCAAATTTCGCGAGAGCGTCGGCTGCTGTTTGTAACGAGATAAAAAAAAATCCATAGATTGGTACGGACGAGTGAACGTAGTTAGCCACGACACGCGGACATTTTAATTACTGGTGAAAAATTACGAGCATAAGTACGTGCCTTTCCCGTTACTCCTTTTCCTACTGTGGTAATTTCCTACCGACCTAACAACCTGGAAATTAAATAAAAATATCATTCTTTCCCACGCGCGTACACGCACACGCGCACTTACGCGCCTCGGGACATTATCCCGCTTTACATGAATTTCCTGTCTCTTCTCGAGAATTGGTTGCGGCTACCATACAGAGGTCCCCGTCGAATAACCCGCGTATACGTGCACGTACGTATAACTAGAGGCTGCGCTGTTTCAGGAAAGTGGTAGAATACCCAGACTGCACCTCGGCACATCCTGGCATGCATTACACATAGAATTCTCATTTGCTAGTGTAAACGATGAAATTCATAACTTCCGAGGTTGTGTACACGTGTGTCGCGTTAGCCAGCCACCGAATCGGCTACACGTACTATTAATGACACTCCCGATGATTAATAGTCGTTGGCTTTGTCGAGATTTCGAATTTCGCGGTAAACCCTGTATCCAATAAGCGACCGGGACAAACAATGACGTTCGAGTACACGCGGCACGTAACTATTAATAAAACAATACCAAAGATTGAATCAATCTTTGTTTTTATAAAGCTTTTGACTTTCCTCTTCGTTTTCTCCTCTGTGCTCTTTGCTTATCCATTTCTATTCTTCTTCCTGACTCGAATATCCGTACTGGTATTCTACGACGGCGAAAAGAGGAGCCGAGACTCTTCGCTGGCGTCTGGCCAAGCGAACCGACAAGTATAAAGGCTACTGAGTGATGCACTCGTTTTGACTTGGTACCTTTAACGAGTCTTTATGACCTTGTTTTTCTCGTTGCAGGACGTTAACCACGTGGACGTGCTGACGATCGGTTTCGAGGTCGACGGAATCGACCGGGTTCTCGATCTTTGGCTCAACACGGATCTCATCCCCGTGAGCTATCAGGAGCGTCATCAGCACGAAGGCGGCTTCAAGGTGCACAAGCCATCGAACGTTGTAAGTTCAAATGCATCGATACTTTGATACTACTTACCGACCCCGGTCTGACCTATCGATAATGAGTAACGAGTATTCGATATCCGCTTTAGAGTCCCTTCTGTCACTTCCGCCAAAGAAAACAGGTCGAGACTGTTGTCTTGCCTGAAACTTAAGAAACTTCCTTTAACTACCTGAGATCCCTGGACGCTTTCCAAACTTTTTACTTCGATTTTTTTCCCCCCCTTTCTTTTTCTCGTCTCGAATCTTCTCTTTGTAGAAAACGCGACGAAAATTGTTCCCAGAATTGTTGATTAGCAAGGCCGTTGACGTGTGTGTTTCTACAGCTTTTCATGCCCATTACTACGTCTCGCACTGATGCACGTGTTTACTCATGCGAATATGGCTAGTCTCTGCATGACTCACTGGTTCTACCTGTATCAGGTAGACTGCGTTAGGTTGGCTGCGCCGTTGTATGAATCGACCTGGCCCGTCGGTTGTCATTTCCGCTGCATAATTCAAGCATGGACAGACAGAAGAAAAAAGAACGTCGGTATAGACGCAAGCAGGTACTAATCACTAAGGCGTGACAAGAGTCATACTTGCGTATAGTCCGAACAGAAAGTTATCGAAGGTCACGGTATACGTCGTCTGGACGTTTTAATAAATTTTGCTTGTACAGTGGATCCGTTTCTCCGAATAGTAAATTATGATAATGGACAGAGGAGCGTGCAATTTCACTAATAAATTGTGCACGATTATTTCAAACGGAATATTCGTACTCCACATCCTGTTGTCGCGGTACCGTGCTGTCGCTAACTTCAGGATGTCGAACGTAACGGCTCGCGGAAGATGAATCCGTTTTCGATTCTCCGGGAGGTGAGTGTCGCAAAGACGACATTATGCGCTCGTTAGCAGACGAGCTGCACTGGAAACTCTCTCGTCGCCCGGATGCCTCCGAGGGGTTGCTGGCTATCATTATCGCCACTGTGGTAGCGACAGTGCGCTATCACGAAGCGCGAGTTCGTTGCGCCTCGTTATTGTCGGTTTCACGTTTTATGCAATTGAATTAATTAATTGGCGCTCCTGGTACTCGGTGCTTCAATACCACGGGAGTTCCGGATGTTGCACACGCGCGCCTCACGCGGCTTATACGTATACGAGTCGGTGTGGGACTCTTTGTGAATTTGTGGAATTGCGAAAAAGCCAGTTCAGCCAGATCGACACGGTTCCGTCGTCGAGTCAATGGCGGAACGAGAGAAAAAATCGCAACGAAAAATTCGCCTGGCCAAATTGTCCGCGGTCGGGTGAATAAAACAAAAAAAAAAAAGTGAAGAAAAAGTATAAAAGCACCGAAAACTATAGTTTCACCGAACAGTGGCCAGGGTCTGTAGCACTGTCGTTTTTTTTACCCTTATACTCGTTTTCACAACCCGTATGCGAACTTTGGCACCCGCGGCTTCCCGTGACGTCGAAGTGGGATACGTTTTCACTGTCTCGACGAACTCTCTCTGTTTACAGGAACTTTGTCACTATCAGGGTAGCATTCGCGGAGTGCCTGGATCCTGGGTAGCCCTGTCGACCTGCAGGGGTATACGTGGCGTTGTCTTCGACGGAGAGACTCTTCATCATATCCATCCTCAACGGGACAGCCTCGACTCTCCTCATTATCTCTATAAGCAGGATGACCTGGTTACCAATAATACTTGCGGTAAGGATCAGCAACAAGAGTCATCGCTGAACTCTCGTATTCCTGAAGTCTCGTACTTCGTGGATGCTTCCAGTTAAGGTAGCGCGATGGTTCGTTCGGGCGTCTTGTCCCGGGAAAGGACTTGGTGCTGGGTACCATCCCGGTTCGAGAACTGGTATCTCCTTTAGGGGTCTAATGAATGTGAGAGAGCAAGGTCCCCGCGCCTCGTCTTTATTTTACTTTATTTCTATCACGTTGAAATCCACCGCAGTCGTCGCTCTCTCGTTTTTGTTCCAGGATACCAGGGAACTCCGCACGACATCCACAAGACTGAGAGGGCCAACAGAATGCTGCGGGTAAAAATAATTCTCCTTGCACTTCTTCCACTGACTCCGAACACTTCCGCGAACTGCATTAATTTCGTTCCCCGTCCCTGGATACCCGGAGCCGTGTACATAGCACGTATCTATGTACTGTCCCTCCGTCCTCGTTTACAGGGATTAAATGCATCGATTAAATGCATTGATTAACTTTATAATGTCGGACGGCTTCGTTTCCTATTTGCATGACAAGATTAGCCCAGTCAAGTACATTACTTCCTAGTCTAGTCTATTGGGTTACGTAATTCCATTCTCTCGTTCTTTCAGTATAAAAGAGACGCTGAAGCTATCCGCGGTCCTTACAATGCCAATAGACAATCCAGGTACGTCGAGCTGGTAATGGTTATTGATAAAAAGGAGTACACGGATCATCATGGGAATTTGCAGAAGATCTATCAACACTGCAAGGATATAGTGAACATTGTCAATGCCGTGAGTAAAGTTGGATCGGTATTCTACTGGGTAAAGTTCTTTACTCGCGATCGGATAGAAAATACAAAGGAATCTCCCTGTTGCAGCTGTACATGCCGCTGAATATCTTCGTTGCCCTGGTAGGAGTTGAGGTCTGGTCTGATACCGATGAAGTGACCGTGTCCTCGAATGGCGACAATACCCTGACGAATTTCTTGCGTTATCGCAGGGAGAGACTAGTCAAAGAAATGCCAAACGATAACGCCCAGTTGCTCACGTAGGTTATCCCTAGGTTAAATGCCTGAGAAGATCTTCGCGATATCTGCTCAAGGTCATCGATTTGATAAAGGCTGTATTGGTTGCAGGGGAACGCATTTCGAAGGCGGTGTCGTTGGTAAGGCCCTTAAAGGACCCATGTGCACCTACGAATACTCAGGTGGAGTCTGCATGGACCATTCGAACGTAGTTGGTCTGGTAGCAGCTACGGTGGCTCATGAGATGGGTCATAATTTTGGTATGGAACATGATTCGTCGGATTGCGAGTGTCCCGAGGGCAGATGCATCATGGCTGCGTGGAGTGGTTCGGCTGTGCCAGTTCATTGGTCCTCTTGTTCCTTGGACTATCTTGCTCTGGCCTTTGTTCACGGTATGGATTATTGTCTGAGGAACAAGCCTCAGAAGTTGTTCGAAAGTCCTATCTGTGGTAACGGATTCGTTGAGCCTGGTGAACAATGCGACTGCGGTCTCAAGGAAAACTGCAACAATCCATGCTGCAACGCTACCACTTGCATGCTGCACTCGAATGCAAGTTGCGCTACTGGAAAATGCTGTGATCTAACAACCTGCAGACCAAAAACAGCTGGGACTGAGTGTCGATCCGTTGAACACGAATGCGACCTGCCTGAGTATTGTACTGGACAAAGCGAGTATTGTCCCGTGAATGTTTTCAAAATGGACGGCGAGGTTTGCAGTATGGGAAAGGCCTTCTGTTATCAAGGTTCTTGCAGAACTCATGACGATCAATGTAGATTATTATGGGGGCCAACTGGAACTTCGTCCGATGATAAATGTTACAGTACGAACAGTGAAGGAAGCATGAAGGGAAACTGTGGATATAATAGAGTGGATTCGGTTTACGTAAAGTGTACCAATGAGTGAGTTTATACTGTTGAGTTTTATTAGGACAAGGCTTTGGCACGGCGTTTAAAATTCATTATGTCGTTCCAGAAATACACTCTGCGGTATGCTTCAATGTAAACATCTAAACGAGAGACTGGAATTTGGCATGGAGTCCGTAGCCATTTTAAAACACAACTTTATAAATAATGGAAAAGAGATTATAGCTTGCCGCACGGCTATTGTGGATCTTGGATTAAACCAAGTGGATCCAGGTCTCACGCCGGATGGCGCCAAGTGTGGTCCTGGAAAGGTATTTAACCTAATTCAATATCGATATTGGAGTCAACGAGTTTCGTTGCTAAATACTAATTTCTCAAACGTCTAGATGTGCGTCAATCAAAAGTGCATGGCAGTTTCTGATCTGCGAGCTTCCTTACTAGGCGGTAAAGCCTGTCCGAATAATTGTGGCGGAAATGGCGTGTGCAACAGTCGTGGCCATTGCCATTGTAACAGAGGCTTTAAACCACCAGACTGCATGGAGCTTGGAGTCGGTGGGTCGGAGGACAGTGGACCAGCGGAAGATCCTAATGGTAAACTCATATATATATTGTCTGTCTTCAAAAATCTCATAATTACCTTGTATACCGGATTTGAAACACGTGAGTTTGCTTCTATTTGCAGCAAGAAACGACTTCGTAACGGCACTCTACATCATCTTCCTGGGTATAGTACCGATGGTGGCGTTACTCTCTCTCGGCGCGTGGTACACTAAAAGAAACGCTGGTCGCTACTGGAAGAAAGGTGCCATGTCAGCGTATGTATCTAGTCTGAACTGTTTCAAAGCAAGGCGCAAGCCACAGCAGAACTTATATCCGACGTCGGACACCGAGTCCAGCAATAGATTCTTCAGAAGAATACTGATCACCCTCGCTCCCAGAAGGGAACCCGCGCGTAACGCTAACAAAGTATTTACGATCAGTGATGCAATTCCTCAGAAGGAAAAACTTGAGATCACTAAGACTGATCTGGTTTCGACTACAAATCCAGATGTTATTAATTGTAGCAATAGTATTGAGTATCGAAAGTCGATGCTTCTCGGCAATCTCAGACCTGATTACGATAGTGACTGTCAGGATCAGTCTCGGGGTACCGGTATGGTGTCAGCCGTAGTAGAATCTCAGGAGAGAAAAGTTAGTCCAGTGAGAAAGGAGTACGGGTCCAAGATATCCGAGCACATACAAAACTTTCAAAGGAGGCCTTCAAAGAACTTCAAGGGGCTCAAGCTCAAGACAGAGCTCAAGTTTGAGCATTTGAACGAGAGCCCCTGCAGTACTTCTGGTATCACACCAAAAAGTTCCGAGACATTACTCGCGAACGATAGTAAGCCAAATCCAACGAGTACTGTAGGATTTTATAATAAAAAACCGCCACCCCCACCGGCACCGGCTCAAAGCCTCAAGCCAAAGTTTTAACGAATTTTACCACGCGTCATTCGCGTTTCATATTTCCCGCCTGCACGGGATAGAGCATCACTATTGGCAATGTCAAAGACTCCGTAAACTCTTGTTCAGATACGATCCGAAAATTGATCGGCCCAATCTTACTTAGTCCATTTTTTCCTTATTTTTCCAAAAAATATTTTATCCCACCCAAGTATACTCGATCGTAAACATTTAATATTATATGATCGTATTTCGGAATAAACGAAAACGAATTATAATTCTATGAATAGATAATTGCTGGTCGACATGGATACGCTCTATTATCATTTACGCATGTATGTATTCAAATTCAAAGTAATCCATACATGCCTAACTAGGTTACGTACGAACGCTTATGTGGTACGTGGTGTCCCGAGCATATGCGTTGGCGCGATTCCCGGGAACGTTATCTCTTCGACGAATTCTCCGTGGTCGCGGAAGAACTATATATTTACCTAAACATGATCTCGTCTAACTAATCGTTTCGTGTTGTAAGATCGTCTAGTGCGAGAGTCATCGTAGAACTCATATCGAAGCGATGATTTGTGCATTATACATTCGGGAAAGTGGTGTCAGGAAAAGGGGGGAAGGGGATTTACAGTGATACTTCTTATCGCATTATATTGAAAGTATTTTTTTAATTACCATATTGTCCTGTGATTTTAATAGAGATAATGACGTCTTACTTAGATAGTCCATAGAGAATTAGCGAGTCATACTTAATATATGAAACTTACACATGACAAGTACTGAACTTAGAGGATTAGAGATTAACGCGATTCAAATCGCGTTTTTCTATTGAATTATTATTTTAGAGGAGAAGATATATTCTTATACACACGTTATATATATATATATATATATATTGATATATGCAGATATTTTTCGTATTCATTTCTTCGCGATTTTATATGAGATATCGATAATTCGTTAACGAAAAATTCGAGGGGACCAAGCTCAATTAGCGATTATTATATTATTATCAATATACGAGCATGAGTATTTTGCACGTATGAATGTTTTTTCTTTTTTCTTTTTTTTTTTCGTTCGTGATCATGTTCACATATTTGAGTTCAACTGTTTTGTATTTCCTTATTAAACCCTCAGTTCTTGAATGTTATATTCCTTGTAGAAAAATCTATCAGAACTCCACGGTATAATTGTCCAATTGAAAGTTCATGTATGTACGTAGTTGCATAAGCATGTGCAATGCATTCTGTCGCAATCATGCGCACAAGAAGCGGAATTAAAAATTGAATTAAAAAAGAAATTTAATTTTATCGAGACTCTTTGCACCATTTAATTGAACTGTATAGTATCGTGTTATTAAACAAACTAAAACTCATAAATTCTGTAACTCTACTCATTTTCTCGCCATTCGGCCAAACGAACAATGTTTATATATGGATCGTCATTTGATTGACTGTACCCGTTGTATGTAATAAAAGCTATATACAGATGAGCCTCTGTTCTGTTTCCTCGTGTAATCAATGATTTTCCTTCTTTCCGCAGCTTGCGACTAACACTATAATCTCTTACTAATAACTCCCTGCTGCTTTTCATGTTTTTTTTTTTTTTTTTTTTTTTTTTTTTTATGCACGCCTCTGCAAACTGTACGGTAAACTTTGCTTTGTAAGAGCGACGCTTGAAGCCTCCCTGCACGCGAATGGATTTTTGTGGCTTTCTTTTCGTGCATTTCTGTGACAAAAGTATTGCACTTTGTACGTGGTTATTGCTGAAGACTACTTAGTACAAGAAGCTGAGTACCCTCGTCTATTTGATTAAACGTTTTTATTGAATTTGACAAAATCGTCATAGCTCTAAAAATCGTTTGTTGAACGTATCAATTTTTTTCTTATGTACTTTGAGACTTATACTCATGTCACGCTTTGCAAACCTCACTATCCCTTGCTTAAGAATTTGCTTATAAATTTGCAGGACCGATCGCAGCAACAACGGCTTGTCGATCAAGACGATCGATCGATCGAGTCCGATGCCACGAAACATCGAGACGATCGATTCTAGCCTTCGCCAGGATCCAGCGTGCGCCAGTCTGCTTCCCAAGGTCGAGACAGATGAGCGGTACAACAATAATTTCTTTGGGCAGTTCAAAGGATTCACGATCATACCGATTAATAATCAGTCGAAGCCTCCGGAACCTACGAAGCCCGCGCCCCCGCCGCCCACGATACCTACTGTAGCGATAAAAACTAATATTAAGCCTGTACTGAGATCGAATACTTTGCGAAGCACCTTGTCAGGTGGCGTTTCTAATGTTAATCAGGCTTCCGTAGCACCAGCGTTGCCACCTCTGAATCCTGGATGCAACGCGAGACCCTTGATCAGTAGTCCTGTCTTGGCTGCCACTACGTGCACTTCTATGGAACTTATTGCATCCAAAGTACCAACCAGGCCTGCCCCAGACGTCCCGGTAAGACCAGCTCCTGAAATTCCTGCGGTTTCGTACAGTTCACAAAAGTCACAGAGGCCGAACAGTACGCCCTTGACGAACGTTATCTTACCGGAACCAGAAAAGAAACCTGAGAAAGGTAGTGCTTTGAATAGGATAGCCTCTATATTGCGACCCAGTTCCGGTATCATGAGGTCGAATTCACAGCCAAATTCACGGGACGACAAGAATACAAATTCTTTGCCCAGAAATCAACATCACAAGGCTAATAAGGTTATTGATAAGGAGATTTTGAGGAATTTGGAAATCTCCCATCCGATTCCACAATCCGAAATAGAGATATCGACACCAGCGATACCGGTGATACCATTGACGGAGAATGAAGAGAAGAAGAATGTTGTGATGCGGGCGCAATCCATGAGAGATAATAAAGTTACTCCCAGACCGGCTATACATACTTTTGGATCTATGCGACAGGCGAATCCTCTCAAGAGGCCCACTAGCATACCAGCCAGTACAAGACCAACTTCGCCACCTCCAGGACCTCCTACTGCACCTCCAGCTGTCGTGGCAGACAAAATATCCGAGACTGGAATAAAGATACCCGGTCTACCCGGTTACCAAAATCCACCAGTGAAAATAATTCCAAAGGCAGCTGACAATGTCTATGACGATTGTATGAATACAGTGTCCGAACAAGTTTTGACAAAAATAATGGAGGAGTCCCCGTCCAATGATAACATATATGCTGTAATAGAAGAATCGGTTCCTGAGAAAAATAGAAAGAAGCAGGAATCACCGCTTAAAAAGATACAGAATGTCGAGAGTCAATACAAATCACCAAAGCCCATAGAAGCTACTCCAAACAAAGGAAGTGGTACAGACTCCATGGGTCTTCTGTCAGAGATTGTGTCTGAGATATCAAACAGAAACTTTGACTCTATATATTCGACCTCAACCCTAGCAAGAAAGAAACGCGAGAAAGAGGAGGCTGATAAGAACTCTGAGGAATTGGGTTCAAATAGCTCTCTGGGGACATATACAAATTCCAGTCACTATAAATCGCCCGGAAGTGTTTACTCAAACTCGGCATCCGGTAAGTTTAACTCGGCAAGTTCAACTACCAGTTCCGGATATCTCAATCCATCCGTGCTGAACGTACCAAAAGCAGAGAATAAGCAGGAGCCTGAGAAGAAGCCTCTTTCGGCGTTAAAAAATGACCTGAAACTCGTGGATAAGAGTAAATTATTGTCATTAAATTCAAAAAATCCTAATATCAATGATGACATGTCCAAGGAACTGGGAATGAAGCCTGTAGACAGTACAGACTCCGGTAAACCATTCTCTTCTGCTTCAAACAGATCAAGTATTGTAATCGACAGGTCCAGCAAGATAGAAAAAAAGGAAGAAGGTAAAGCGCCAGCCAAACCACCCTTAAATAGAACGAAAACACCTCCCAATATTACAAAAGGTTTGACGACCAAGCAACAGGGTTCTGATACAAATTTAAAATCTACTAGACAAGGTTCGGACCCTTCATTGAGATCAAATAAACAAAATGCAGATAGCAATTTGAAATCTAATAGACAAGGTTCTGATACAAGCTTAAAGACTGTTAGACAAGGTTCAGATACGAGCCTGAAATCAGGAAGGCAAGGACCAACACTGAATAAATCTAACAGCAGTCTGAATAAGTCTAATGGTAATTTAGATAAGCAGGGTTCTAATACAAATCTGAGTACGATGTCCCTGAAAGGTGTGCCTTGTAGTCCCAGGGGTAGTTTAGGAAAACTAAACAGTTCGAACAGTCCTGATCTTGTGTCGAGTTGTTCGAACTCCAGTCAGAACAGTACAAAGTCACCGGATGTCTTGGGAAGTAATGCGAAGATTTCCGGCGGTTTGAAAAGTGGTCAAAAGACACCGACGTTACCCAGGAACATGAAGATACCTTCGACGCCCCCTAAGCCAGCAAACGTGGCAACGAAAGCAGCTAGTTTCGCCGAGAAGAAAAAATCCCCAACTACTAACGTGAACGTGATTAAATCCTTGTCAGTGACCACCAAGGATACAAACAGTTCAAAGTCGATGCAGCCATCGAAATTGCCTCAGAAAACAACGGAAGTCAAAGCCATGGAAATCACGTCTAAAGTGAATCCAGTGCAGAAGGCAGCTAGCAGCAAATCTAACGTTGCATCCCTTCAGCAAAAGTTTGAAGTCAATAAGAACTCGAATCCTACAAGAACAATGTCGAATATTTCTAAAAAGACCCCTGTAGTCAAAACAACGGAAGTAGGACGTAGCGTAAGTGCGAAGAAGTGAAACAGAGTGTCCCGGAAAATTCGATAGAATCAGCATTTTTTCTCCACTAACGTTTCGAGAAAATCTCGTCTGTTATAGAATTATCAAATTTTTCGTCGCGCGTCACGGCTACGTGTATGAAGTATATTTTTTTTATTCGAGCGATGAAAAATGATGAAGTCGAACAAAAACTAAGAATGTTGCTTCTCCATTGCTAGATATAAGCTTTAGCCTTGAGAATGTATTGACATTTTGTAAAATTGATTTTCTTTTTTAAACAAAGTACAACGGAGTGGAGAAAAAGTTTGTGGGAGTAGAATAAAAAAAAAGGGATCACTTCTGTTAGTCCTTCGGGAGATGAGTTGAGTGAGATTGCTATGACGTGTAAATAAGAGAATTGTATAAATTTTAATATTGTCTAAAAGAAAAGGAGCTCACGCTATATCGTATCCATGTAAAATCAATAACTGCCGTTACTACTACGAGATTTTTTTATGCGTTTAAGGTAATTATCTTCAAATGCAAAAATAACAGCAGGATCTCTATGAATTATTTTCAAAAGCTTGATCTACCATATATGGAACGAACCTTGTAAGAAATTATTCAACTCTGTGATATAAGTAAAGAATAAATATGAAAGAGATAGTAACACACTTCGCGCTATCGTACGGAACGATATATGCTGGATTGTGACCAGATCTGTCATTTTATATTTCGGACTAGGTACAGACGTGTTGAAAATGAGAATTATTTTCAATGGCAACGAAGTGCGTCGAGTAATACGACAAAATAAAAAAAAAAGTCTATTTATCTTTAAAAGAGAATGCCATATCTATAAATTCGATGCTTAGATCGATAAGATGATTGTCTATTTTGAAGATTAATTGTGGAAACAATAATGGATATCCTAATCATCCCGGAATTATTATTATTGTTTTATTCGTCACCTTAATAACGTTATTGAATTGCGACATCGCAGATGCGAATTTAAGAAATAATTAACGTCTTGAGTGGTTCTTATTTTGATCACTGCCCTTGTTACTATTTTTGTAATACAATATCTATGTAACGTATTCATTTCACGGATTTCAATGTTACAATTTCGCTACTTGATTCCTAAGATCCAAAAATGGCATATAGATTGTATCAATGTGATTCGAACATTTATATTTAAATCGGCGGTATTGCTTATCGGTTTTTGCAAAAACTCGAGATATTTATTTTGACTGATCCATGTAAATATGTTTATACGAAGCATATAGAGATAAGCGAGATTTTGTACAATGTACCTTTGTGCTCGTAAGTTAAGTTATAATTTATAATAATAAATATCCTCATCAGGTACGTGTCCGGCTTCAGCAACTAGCACGTAAAACTCTATTTAATTATATATCCGTTGCTTGTAATATCGATGAAATCTGGTTAACGAGAAACAACAAACTATTATTGAATACTGCTGACAGCTATAATGACAGTAATGATCACAGGGGTGCATTTATTTTTTCCGATAACGAGTATAAGTTCGTTATAACTCGTTCTATTATTATCAAAGCATCGTACGTCCAAGACAATTAAAAGAAAACTTTTACGAATAAAAGCATCGCGCTATATAGTTCCTACTTACCGTGTAATCGTTTGAACGCATTTAATTTCGCGATATTTTTTTCCGACTTGTGGTTTAATAAAGCTTTCTCTCTACGTTAAGTTACTACGCAATACCGTTGATTGTTACTTGTTAATTTCTTCACATAAGATATACTACATTTAATACTATGTTCTGCTTAATTAAAATGACAATCACAGAATCGCCTGTTATTTTATAAAAGCAGTCATCGTGATCTAAACTTATGCATTCTTGACTGACGACTCATAACCCACTGATGCCACTTGTTTCTCGGCATGTTTTATAGTGAAAGATTAAATTAAAAAATTTATTTGTGCTGATGAAAGGGAAACAACAATTTTGTCGGTCCAGAGATGTATCTTTTTAGATTTTGGTTCTATAGTAATAAACGAGATAGATGTCCCTTTGACCTGTGAACTATGATGTTTCATAATTCATCTGGTCATCGATACCTTTGAAATGTATATTGCGTTCTCGATACCAAAGATCTATATATGTTCGTTCACCATTTATTTTGTGTCGTAAACAGACACACAGTATCGCTGGGTTATACGCTACAGATAAATAGATAATCGACGACTTTATTATAACGTGTACATTTCCTATGGCATAGTTATAATAAAACAAATTCTTTATTCCTAGTATCTTGAGAGGCGAATAAAACGCCGTATTTGAATGACTTAATTGATGTCCCTTTGAAGTGTTAATTGACTTAAATATATATGTTTTGTCTTTTGTTAATTTTCTAGGGCAGTTGCATAGGTGAGTATCTTTACATTTCTAACACCGTGTAAATAAGTCTTCGTTGAGACTTACCTTTAACATTCGGGATTAATTTAGGAACACACAGCGTTGTCAATCTTTCGCTGGTGGGTGAAGAGAAGTTCACGAGTATAAAGCAGCCAAGCGGAAATCAAATTGTCCGTAGATCCCGATCCCGACATCCGGGACTAATTGTGAGTTCATTCATAAAATTGTCCTCGTTATTCTTTTGAGAATGATTATCATTGATTACTGCTAAATTTGTCGAATTGATGCAATCGTATATAAAAAATGGTTGTCTTATTCTTACAACTGTTATCCGTCCTGATACATATAAAACAAATAATGTATTTCTTGACAAACTGTCAGAAACATTGAGTATGCACCACCGACGAGATCATCGTATCTTTTCGTTTGTATGATTTCCGTTCCGCACCATCGTACATTTCACCATCAGCCAAGATTGAAATTAATAGTTCTTAATTACTGCTCGTGATATAAGCTCATGAATGCGAAATACAATTGGCGTGTATATTAAATTTAAACTAAGAATATTCATTGCAGTTATGAAGAGTGTAATTATATATATATATATACTTTATAAAAAATTGTTAAAGAAAATATCTGATATCGTTATACAAACCATAAAGTTTACGAACAGAATTTTGAATTTGACACCGTGCTCACACTCATTTAATAATTGGCTACAATGCTTAATTGACGTACTGCAAACTCTACATCGAAATCCAGAACAATACGTACGTCACTATGAGTAATTTAGCAATTCGAAACGGGTAGGTAAGAATGAAAAAGAAAAAGAATTAAATAATTTAACGCATGCGCCAAATGTCCATAATCGCGTTGGCAAATAAGTGTACCGATTGAAATTCATACGTGCAACGACGACGTGAAAATCATTCCTGTGCATAAAATTCATTAACGGGCGATTAGTGACCTCGACTATACAAGACTGCCATCGATAGCCACGTTTCTCGGATCTTTTTATGAAGACTTTTATTTTCTTCCTCTCGAAAACGATACAGATCGTAGAGAGTCCAGTGGGCCCGCGAACTTGGGACCGTTGAGACTAGTGATAAAAGCCGTCTTGAGAAAAAAAAATCGAATTCGCAGAAGAGCGTCGACAAGTTGCGCGCTCATCGGTTCACACAAGGTAGAGAACCGCGTGCCAGATAGAAGCGCTCCCGGAGGTACGCGGGAACATATATTTTTCGAGAGTGAGAAACGAATCTGACGACTTTTTTTAAACTGGAAAACATGGCCGTCACTGTGACTCTAACATAAAATCTACGTTGCTCCGAAAGGCAACCGAAATCAACGTTCATTCGTATCGCTAGGAGACTTGAGACTGGTTGGCCGGTTCGCCGTTACGCGGCTAAAAATCACTGTGCAAAAGTCGGACTAACCTATAGTAACGCAAAGGACCTTGTGTTGTGTAAAAAACATTCTACGATAAATGTGGTGATTCCCTTAACGTTACGCTTTTAGGATTTCGACGTATTTTGTGGACGATAGGGAACTTAATTTTACTATTAGCGGTAACTTTTGATTAGTTTTGTGCCTCTTTATCTGGAACTATACAAATTTGTCGGGTTGCCCGCTCTTAATGATCAGCTATTGTCAATAAATTGATTGTTTACAAATAGGACACTGCTATTGTCTGAGTTTCGCATAATACCGTACTCGTTTTCCGATTTTATGTCATCCTACGCTGAAAATGGCCTATGCACCATTACCGAAACTAATACCAATAAGCAGCACTAAGTTATATCCAAAGGAATCGACAAAGACCTCGCTTTCAGAGGTAAGTCTGTCTTATATTTTTTTAAAATTGTTCTTACTGTTGCGTGTGGTACTTATAAAAATACATCTATATTTTAGGATGTTTTTTTATATTATTTCTTTTTTCTTTGACAGATCTTACAATCAGATCCAGTAAAACGACTTTTCAATCAACCAAACATTGTCATCGAGACCATTCCTGTAGGTGCCTCTGCAAGTTCGAGCACAGTATTAAACAAGAGTATTTTTGTAAATAAAAAAAATGGCACTAGGCAGGATCTACATGGAAAGAATCAGCCAGAAATATCTATACTACCTGTGAGGTATGTACCAGGAGAGAACAAAGAAGAAGGTACACATCTTCCATCTAAGAAGGATGGAAAGTCAGAAATTACATTGCTGCCAATAAAGCGTGAGAGGAAGAAGTGTGGCCATTATGAACCATGTGAAAATATAGTGTGTGATGTAGCTGTACAACAGTATATCGATCATAATGGAGTATCTCCAATGCTTGCTGTTAATATTGAACCCCATGAAATTAATGCACCAGTATCCAAACACTGTAAAAACACACGCTGCGATACCTTGAGCATTGATCATAATCGTTGTCGAAGAGCACTCATAAAACTATATCGCTGTGATACGTTGCAGATATGCGATATTTGTGGTATTAAAATAAAGACACGGAAAGCCTTTGTACGTCACAAAAAGTGTAACAGAAAAGAAGAATATAGACATAATGAGACGGATGGGGCACAGATTCTGAAAGAGAGAATGCGTGAGAGAGAGTTGCAAATGATGGAAGCGTCACGTACAAAGAGGAACGAATACGTAGATCCGGATACAGAATATAATCGAGTAATAGAAGCTCTAAAGAAAAACGAAGAATTAATTGTTATTCCAAAATCGGTACCACCCCAACCACCAATCATCACCATAACGTCTATACCAAATTCACAGGCTAATCAGCAATATTCTAGCGTTAAAGATGTTTTTGGGAAATTATTACCAAGCATACCAATTGTATTTCCTCATCAGAGTATATTGCTTGGCAAAAGAACTAATACCGATTCAAATAATGGTCCGGCTACTAAGCAATCGAAACTACAAGATTTTCTAAATAATACTCTAATAAGCCCACCAACATCAGGTTCCATGGCATCAAATCAGTTCATCAAACTGGCTGGTGTATCTCAAGGCAACATCGTACAGCCAGTTACAATAAATGACTGGTTGGTTTCTCAGGCGCAAATTGTGGGTTCGTCAACAATTCAACCTAAACCATTTTTCACTCCAATCCGAGTAGTACCGATAACCAATTTAAAATCGCCACCATCCTTACTCCATCAGACTCAAGGCATTCCTAAATTCTGCATAATGGCGGACAACACATTAAAACCACCTGCATTAATAAAGTCACAAAGCGTACAGTCAACTGCAGTGCCAATAGTACCTGACATCAGTATCAAGGTGAAGTCTGATAAAGATCAGTCTAGTAATGCAACAACAACAGCGTCAACAACGACAACAACAACAATATCAAAGGCAGTACCTTTAATTTTTGCCAGTGTTCATCAGCGAAGAAGATCCGATGATAAAAACGGAAAGTCATTTGTATGCACTTTCTGCCCAAAACGCTTTAGTACGGACTGGTATTTCAAAATGCATCTGGCTAAACACAAAGGCGAGACACCTTTCAGTTGCAAAACTTGCAATCAACAATTCACAAATCGATATGACATGAAGAAGCACTTGCTTAACGATCACAAGACGAAAGAGGGTGAACAAACTTGTGGAATATGTGGACACGTGTCCCTTTGCTACTCTGCCCTCGAGGTGCATATGAGAAGTCACACTGGTGAAAAACCATTTAAGTGTGACGACTGTGAAAATTGCTACAGGGTGAGGGGTGACTTGAAAATTCATCAACGAAAAGTACACGGCTTTGCTGATTGTTCTCACTGCAATGAACAGTTCAACAAGACAGAATTGAAGGAGCACTTAATGACGATACATGACGTGACGGAAGAAGAAGCCGAGAAGGAGGTAAACGATGACGATTACTTAAACGGTAGGAGTCCTGAGGACATGGAAAAACAGAGTAAAGAAAATTCGTCAGATCCTATAAAGGTGGAATCAAGCGAGAAGAAGTCAGAAGAGAGAGTAGAAGAGAAACCTAAGGAGGAGATTGCACCTGCGATACAGAAAAGTCCCGTCTCAGTGGCAAAGAAGTGTAATGGCTTGACAAAGAAGAAAGAAGACGCAAAGCAAAATGGCAAGGCAAAGAAGTCACCAACGGTAACTGTACCGAGAAGAAGAAGCACACGACGTGGCAACTCTGGAGTACAATGTAACGTATGCGAAAAACACTTTGTGAATGCAAATTTATTAAAGGCCCACCTGGCCGACAAACCCAAGAAAGTTACAGAGTGTTTGGATTGCGGGAAGAAATTTCATACACTTGGGGAACGCAACAGGCATCCTTGTGAGAAGATCAAGACGACAACGTCGCGTGAGTACAAAGACACATTCAATTCATCTTAATGTATAAAATTATCGCTTGGATAATCATTCCTATAATATCCAATTGAAAATCTTAACAAATAATGTTTAATGGTTTCTTTATATTTTTTAGCATGCCCTTCGGTCAAGGCAACGGCAGACGTATAGTATGATCTCACAGAGGAATAGTTCCAAGCGTCCAATGTTCAAAGCAGACATCGAGAAAAAGGGATGTCTTTAACTCTATTAAATTAATATACCTAATCTGCATCCTTTTGGACGTTCTGCACACAATCCTCGAATAGAAGAAAATATGGAGAATCTCCAATTGGCATCATAAAAATTTGTCGCAGTGCAATGAAGTGACATCGTATACGAAAATGATGTCGCTTGCAATACTTTCCGGTCTTATGGTGCTTGATACGTCACAACGAAAGTAGGACAGAAGGTGACATAGAATACGTCCAAAGAGAAACATCGTTTCGATTGACAATCTGCGATGGCGTCTTGTCAAACGAAAAAATGTTACGCGTACAACCGTGAACTTATGCATATACGATGACCGTATATTGTGTAAAAAAAGTGTCCTCAGTTCAAACATAACAGCATTATTATGAATATCTTACGGCGTTTGTATGTATATGTCCAAATTGCGGTTGTGTATTGAAGGTGAGACAAAGTTTTCAGGCGCATAAAAATATGAACAAGTGCACGAAATATGAAACACGATTCACTAATAGTTTTGACTTGCGATACCATGCTAGAAGCGCCCACGATATCATAATTGACCAATTGCGCAAGCGGTTTGTGTGGAATTATATTTTGTATAGAAGAATTACGCAATGATAGATTTTTATAGATGTTTCAGCTGGAAATATCTTTTACGTACTATCCAGTTTTTAAGTTTTTTTGCTTATTATTATCACTATACGCAATTTCTTTTTTTTTTTTACTAAGATCTGCCACGTCACGTATCATTTTTCTTTATTTTTCTTTTCTTTTAGGAATTAAAGAATTATAATGTACATATATTTTCAATGGTAAACACAAACGCTTTACAATGATGTACACTGTATTCCGTTTCTAAACTATTTTATATGGTCCATTTTTCGTTAAAAACGAACGTTCAATGTAGATATATATTTACCTATCGACAGTCGCTTATCGTTTGTCGAAGGCTGATTGTCAGAGGACTATAGTAAATATAAATTTGAGTATGATACCAAATTTTAATGTTGAAGTTTTTAGTTTTAAAAACGTTAAACCGAGCTAATTGAGATTGAATTGTTGCGAGGCGCAAAACAGCGACTCCACAATATGAACGTTTTTATTGACAATTATGTGAAACACATTGTGCCGGATGTATGATTTAAAAAAAAGAAAAAAATGGTATTCTCTATTTTTTAAACAGCAGAATATTACGGAGTCATGCGTGAATTCAAGTGCATCTTACAGTATACGGTGGCATCAAGGCAATGTACAGCGATGCGATCCTTATTGCCCAAAGAGACTGTTCTTGGATTTTAAATTAAAAACTATTCGTACATACCTCTGGTGCTAGTCAATAACATCATTTTCGAATATATGATCAGCTACAAAGTATAGTTTGAAAATTTATCAGTGGGCAGTGCCACCAAAAAAAAATGTAACGTGTAGATACAGGTGTTTATACATTATAATGCTATTCAAACTATATATATATATATGCGATTAAATAGTCACTGTATCTTGCCCTGTTGTCATATAGTACGTAAAATACATAGTAAAACATGATAACGCGCTTTCTCGAATATTGGAATGACGAGGCTTAATTTTGTATTGCAAAGATAACAATTATATTTCTTCTTTGTAGGAACTATATATATATAGTACATATACACAAATATATGTATGTATGTATACAATTCAAAATTAGGGGACGTTCCTTATTAATAAGGAATACTGATAAACGTGGTGTGCCTTCTGAATTTCTGATGTTCCTCACGATTCAGCATACTTTATTTTTTGTCTTCTTTCACGTTAAGTTTCATACGATAGTGAAGATCACCAGCGTCATAGGTAAAGGTAGACTATATTTATCGTTATTGACAAAAGTGATACCGAATGATACTAGAATATATTTTTGTGACAAGTAAGTCACTGCCGCATATCGCGTTATTATTTCGCTGTACAGTGTCGCAATTGTTTCTTATAAATAAAAGTATGTAATACAGACAATGTCCTTTTAAGTCTTAACTTAAGATAATATTAGCGTAATCCTCTGACGCTCGTGTTTTTCGACAACGAAACCAAAAACGCTTGAATCTCAACGGTCTCGTTTAAGATTCTGTATATTTTGTTTCTTTGATAAGCCAGTTTCAAGTGCGATTTTGTTAAGAGAGGCTCTCTATCTCTACGTAAGTTAGCAGGATAACATTGGAATCCGGTTATTGTTTCATTATTGTTATACAAGATACAAGTGCTTTTATTGTATCAATGCGTATTCATGTGCTCACTTGCACTTTAAGACAATTATTTCTTTCATTCACTTCATGAAATCCATTGTGATGTATGGGTTAATGAAAATGATAAATTCTGGGCATTGTTTTATTTTAGCATTGGCAATTATGAAAACAATCATTTATGTGCAGACCGAGTTTCTGTATCTTTTGTTTTGATACTGTTCAGCAACAATTAAGGCACAGATAGAAAAATAAAGCAAACGCAGATACATTAATTGTTACATAGGCACAAGTATTTTATGTGATATAACAATCAGCTTGAAGATTATTTTTGTCACTGCATGAGAAATTACTGCGGTTTCATGTATTAAAGCAAGGTGTTATATGAAGTGTCGGAATAATTTTAGCATATTGATTATTGAATTACAATATTGGATAGTAGAAAATACAAGGATGTTGACAAAATCATATCAAAAAGTTTAATAAATATTTTCTCTATGATTCCTAGAAATATTGAGATACCTCTTTTGACCTGAAAGCTTTTTATCGCAGAAACGTATACTTTCATCTATGTTGAATACTCCTTCAGAGATTTAAGCAAAGCTTCTAGCACTTTTTTTTGAAGATTAAGTTAAACATATACAAATCCTTAAACAATTTTATTTTATATTATGATGTGCTTGATAAAACCATTCACAACATACAGAAATGTTAACATATGTGTAACACTATTGTAATTTTAATAGCAATCAGTTAACACTTTACAATAATGTTGTACGGAATTAATTACTATATATTGAGATGTAACACCGAGATGTGTTGTACAAAAACGGTACAAATCTCAGAAACTTCCTGTACTGATTTATAAAAGGGCATTGCAGACACTGTATTGTGTATTATGTTTAGATCTTATTTTATATGGAATATGTGATTTCTAAGCAACTAGAACACTAAGTGATTTATAAGTTATACTGAAAAAAAGATAAATGTAGGGATACGACTTGCGATAGTGTGTTTTGCAACATAACAGACGCATCGTAACATTGATGTGCCTTTTGAAGTAGTGACTCATATATTTTCTTTTGCCATATGCTTGTGATTATTATAATTGCTACATGTAGAGTTTATGGTACTAGATACAAAAAGATAGATTCCTTATATTGCATTCAATATCTAATGACACCAATAAAGTGAGCCATGTAAGAAGACGATTAAATTCTAAATTATGACACATGGTATAACATATTCGAACGTTATGTTTTTGCGTCACAAAGTATCTGTAGTTTGGGATGTCTACGCAATGAAATATGTAGTATAATACTGAACAATGAATGTTATTTCGTATCACCTATACTCTTTATATAAGAGGAATATGGTATTTGAGTTTCAAGTTTATTTATGATTTTTGTTTAATAGGACTATAATATTACTACTTAATGATTTGTCATAGTAAAATCATATATAAAGCTACAGTCACATTGGAATATTATTCAGTAATGATTTAACACTATTAGTGTTGGATATTCTTTGTCACAAGTGATGTACGGAATCCTACCTATGTTTGCATAACACAATATCAGAATTTGTAAAGTACATAACTAATAAATGTTACATTCACACCTTTTAGTAAATTGTATTTAATCGTGTCTTAAATTACAGGTATTTTTTAAAATAAGTGGATAGTAAATGGTAAGATTCATATCCGATCCAATGCTTCTAACATTATCACACTGTTCCCACGGATCACCTAATAATCAAAATGTTCCAATTATTATTTACGATCGTTTAATAATACAATATTGTTTTTTCATAGAATCTTACCACCATCCCAATGTTGTTCTTTGTACCATTCTTACACTCCTCAATACTTTCGTCGATAACCATATTCATGAAAGGATCAAAACCCCGTAAAATACCAGTAACGTGTCTTCCACCATTTAGCTTCACTGTAAAAAACAATATATATTCACTATAAAAAAAATCATACCAAACTGATGTATTGAGAATAAATAAACACCAATCTCAACATACGTGACAAACGTTTGTCCATGTACCTGAAAAATATAGTAAAATATATTATATTAAAAGACGCTTTATAAAAAATAACTTATAACCCCCAACTGCCCGGCGAATCATAATTCATAGTACATTTATATATACTCACTTCTTCAGTTCTGGTGGATGTGCTTTACTCATGTTTTTTTAATGAAGTTGCCTCGCAGAAAAAACTAGTACCCTATGTGATCTATTTACTATTTTACAGCAAACTCAAAATGCTCCTCAGAATACAAACCCAAGAAATTATTCCACACCCTTCCTTCCTTCCCTTCCTTTCATTATGGCTGTATCCCCAATGGGGGACATGTGCCAGTAACTGGTCTTAATAATCGAGGTTGGAAGTTCGACACTAGATGGCGATGTACCTTGCGAGACGGGCCTTATTCAACTCAGCGTGAGGGGACCTACAAAGTTTATACACCGAATCCGAACAGTGTTGGGCGAAATCCGTATAAATGCTCACTTAAATTATTCCGCACCCCAGATAGATATTGAAATATAGGGATGGAGCACAGAGATGAGTAGGGAGATGCACAACGTTACGGTTTCAAGCGATACCAAAATCATGGCGCTAAATCGTAGCGGCGAGTCTGGAAGTAGGATTTCGTGATCATCGTCTCCGTCCACAATGCGAATTCCGTCTGGCCGAGATGAACGTGAATAGGAACGCGTAGCTTGTTCCCTGGCACGCTGGTTCCCAAAGCAACCCCTAGAACGAGACTGGGACCTATAGAACTTCTCAAAAACTATTGAAAAAACCTATTGCTGAAACATTTTTAAGACATTTTAAAGAAAGTGCAGTACCAGTTCGACACCCGTGTAGAGCTTCAATTTTTACTAAATATTATTGGATCTTAATTTACTTTCAAAATTTATTCAAAAAACAAAATTGCGGCTAAATCAACATCTCGCAGAATATACAGAGTAGATAAAAATTGAATTGAAATTGTAGAATATCGAAAATAAATTACGTTCAAATTGAAATATTAATAAATTAGGTGTTTGAAACACCAAAATAATTAGTTAAATCAATACAGTAAAATATTAACACTTAGAAATCGGAAATTCTGGCCAAGCATATTTAGAAGTACTGCAAGTTGCTCAAAATTGTGTGCGCGCAAATTCTTCGCGCAGGACTCGGCGAGAGCGAGCAGGCATATGGTGGGGGGAGCGCTCGAGGCAGTGCCTGGACTCGGAGTACTCATTCTTCTTCGAGCCGGTCTCCTATACTGGTCTCTTGGAAACACCCCTCTCATCCATTACCAACCTTCTTCTTTTTCTATATTTATTTTTTTATCCTTCATTCTTTACTTTCTCACTTATGTCTTTCCTCATTTCTTCTGTACTTTTATAACTCTACTCCTTACTTATCTACTTCTTCATTTCTATATTCATTTCTTTCTTATTTTCACTTATATCATTTCTTTCTCATTATCTTATTCTCACTTCTTTATTCCTATATCCATTTCCAACCTTCTTCTTCTTCTATATTTATTTCTTCTTTAATTCCTTATTTCCTCATCTTTCATTCTTCACTTTCTTATTTATCTCTTTCCTCATTTCTTCTCCACTTTTATAACTCTATTCCTTACTTTTCTACTTTTTAACTTCTTTATTTCTATCTTCCCTTCTGCCTTCTCGTTTACTCTGTTCCCTCTCACTTTCCATTGTGCTTGTCTTACTTTTCCTATTTCATTGGTCGGGTCGAGCATATTCATTTGAGTAGTCATATAAGAGTAGTCACCCTGTTAGTGCAGCTAGACTTAAGACCATGGTGTCGGGGGTTGCCCTTCCGCCTCTTCCGCTGAGCTTGCTCAGTGGT
This sequence comes from Cephus cinctus, assembly GCF_000341935.2. NCBI lineage: Eukaryota > Metazoa > Arthropoda > Insecta > Hymenoptera > Cephidae > Cephus > Cephus cinctus. The sequence goes on from NW_014332865.1 coordinate 889,413, forward strand.
TGGTGGCCCAAGTTGTGGCCGCAACAGGACCTTATGGGTCTCCCGACGGGGGCCTTGAGCCCCCTTAGGGTATCTACGGCCATGGTCTTTCGTATAGTGAATCTAGCCAGGTGTCTAGCTCTCGCGTATTTAGTATCATTTGTTCGC
>NW_014332865.1:892007-936704 GCF_000341935.2 Cephus cinctus
GCGAACAAATGATACTAAATACGCGAGAGCTAGACACCTGGCTAGATTCACTATACGAAAGACCATGGCCGTAGATACCCTAAGGGGGCTCAAGGCCCCCGTCGGGAGACCCATAAGGTCCTGTTGCGGCCACAACTTGGGCCACCAACCACTGAGCAAGCTCAGCGGAAGAGGCGGAAGGGCAACCCCCGACACCATGGTCTTAAGTCTAGCTGCACTAACAGGGTGACTACTCTTATATGACTACTCAAATGAATATGCTCGACCCGACCAATGAAATAGGAAAAGTAAGACAAGCACAATGGAAAGTGAGAGGGAACAGAGTAAACGAGAAGGCAGAAGGGAAGATAGAAATAAAGAAGTTAAAAAGTAGAAAAGTAAGGAATAGAGTTATAAAAGTGGAGAAGAAATGAGGAAAGAGATAAATAAGAAAGTGAAGAATGAAAGATGAGGAAATAAGGAATTAAAGAAGAAATAAATATAGAAGAAGAAGAAGGTTGGAAATGGATATAGGAATAAAGAAGTGAGAATAAGATAATGAGAAAGAAATGATATAAGTGAAAATAAGAAAGAAATGAATATAGAAATGAAGAAGTAGATAAGTAAGGAGTAGAGTTATAAAAGTACAGAAGAAATGAGGAAAGACATAAGTGAGAAAGTAAAGAATGAAGGATAAAAAAATAAATATAGAAAAAGAAGAAGGTTGGTAATGGATGAGAGGGGTGTTTCCAAGAGACCAGTATAGGAGACCGGCTCGAAGAAGAATGAGTACTCCGAGTCCAGGCACTGCCTCGAGCGCTCCCCCCACCATATGCCTGCTCGCTCTCGCCGAGTCCTGCGCGAAGAATTTGCGCGCACACAATTTTGAGCAACTTGCAGTACTTCTAAATATGCTTGGCCAGAATTTCTGATTTCTAAGTGTTAATATTTTACTGTATTGATTTAACTAATTATTTTGGTGTTTCAAACACCTAATTTATTAATATTTCAATTTGAACGTAATTTATTTTCCATAAGATCCAATAATATTTAGTAAAAATTGAAGCTCTACACGGGTGTCAAACTGGTACTGCACTTTCTTAAAAATGTCTTAAAAATGTTTCAGCAATAGGCTTTCACAATAGTTCTAGAAAAATTCGATAGTTTCCGGTCTCGTTCTAAGGGTTGTTTTGGGAACCAGCAGTAAGTATCGGAGAACCTCTGCCCACTAAGCTACGCGTTCCTATTCACGTTTATCTCGGCAACGACGGAATTCTCATTGTCGACGGAGGTGCTGATCACGAAATCCTACTTCCGGACTCGCCGCTACGATTTAGCGCCATGATTTTTGTATCGCCTCAAACCGTAATGTTGTGCACCTCCGTATACTCATCTCTGGTTAGTCATATATGTATGACCAGCTGGCAGTCAAAGTGATAATGAAACGTTTTCCGAATATTGAGGTGACAACTTCACACCCGTATATTATCTCAATTTTGGAATAATACGTATTTTAACGATGTTACGTAGTAGAACTATTGTTAAAATCTATCAGGAACTATAGAACTCCTCGAGAACTATGGAAAACGCCTATTTTTAAGACTTTTTTAAGAAAGTGCGATGCCAGCTTCACACCCGTTTAGCACCTCAATTTTTGAATGCATAAAGAATGCATAAACTTATTTTAAATATCCAAGTGTCTGATTGGTTAATATCACAGTTGACTCGGGTTTATGCATTGAACCGCATCGAAGTAAACGGGTATCAAACTTGCAAATCGGCAACTTCAATGCAGCTTTAGCCAAGCAATCAGCATCGCGAAAAAGAAGAAAGAGTGCATGAAATTGAACGTCGTGATATCGAAGAAAAGGACAAACTTAACAGCCATCGAAACAATCTTTAGATACTCAAAATCTTATTTCATATATCCAGATTAAACAAACTTACCGCAAATGAGGGCACTGCGCAGTCACATTCAAGTAAATAATAATCGTGTGCTAATTTGACGAAAAGAATTGTCAAACTTCGCCTCCGTTTGCAGCTTCTTCAAGATCTCCATAAATACATCTTGGGCAAAGGCACACCTTACGGACGGTGGTTGTCTTCAAAATGCAACAAGGGTATTCCAAAGTGCAACAAAGTTCGACCAAATCGATCAACAAACTGCAAGAAAGCCTACGAAGGCTGCGATTCTAAACTGAAATACAAACCGAAAGTCAAACATGGGGGTTTTGGCAGCTGTAAAACCGGAAGATGCGGTACCACAAAAAAGAATTAACGTAACCGAAATTTTCAACAAGTAAATCAATTTAAAGCCATCAATGACCATTAATATAATTTAAGAACAAAAACAATACACTTATTAATAAAAATATTACTCACCATGCCTATATAAAGCACATTGCTTCCTCCACTTATACAATTTATATCTTCGACCTTTGTATTGTTCTTCAGCAAAGATCATTCATCGGATTATTCTCGGGGCAGTTATTCATTATTGTTATTAGAGCCAAAGATCATATCGTAAAATAGTAATAAATTATGAGATACAAGGACAAGTGAAGTGAAAAACATGTTACGTAATCATCAATCAGGTGTAGCATACAGCTTTGCATTTTATTATTCAATTAGCCATAGGGTTATTATCGCTTATGAGTAATCGCAATTACTTAGGTTGGGTCCAACATTATAATTTATATAACTTATTTAACGTAACACTAGTTTTCTATGACAGGCGAGGCAGTTTCCTTCTTTCTTACTTCTTTTTTCATTTTTTTTTTTCCCCTGTACCACGCTCATTACTCTTTCAAAAGCGGACGAGCGTCAATTCCTCGTACTTAAGGAAAATAGGAAAAAGACTTACAAATTTAGGTACAAAATACTCCTGCTGCAACGAAACGAGAAGAGGTCTTCTTACCTATGTATTATTATTTTGCATTTACAGAGAATTTCACTTTTTTTTTGTCCCAGAGGTTTATTTCAGCATTATTTATACAATATATAAATTGAGTGACGGGTGGAGATCAACGTTAATCATTGGCAAATTGCGATGCATGAATAATAACGAATAAATTGATGAAAACGAACGAATGCCTTGGTGGCGTCAAAGCAGATTGTTCCCTGTGTGCAAAGAAGCTTCGTTAATATTTGTTTCTTAAACAATCGGATCTCCGCTCGTCAGGTACGGTACGCAAAAGCCATCCTACACCCAGTAGTATGAATACAATCATTGTATGTAAACCTTAGTAAACAGCTGATTATTAATTCTCGATAGAAACCGCAATGTGTGTTCTTTACGTTATGATATACATATATATATTTATATATATTTATATTTATATATATATATATATATAGCATTTTATAATTATATATGCAAATATACATTTGCAGACACACAACCCCGCGTATATGCAAACGTATACGCGCCTCCATCTGTTTATTTATATATATAGACTTTTATGTATACTATTTATAGAAAATTATACTAACTACATCGATATATACATAAAAAGGCAAATGTGAAATACCTGAACGTTTCTCGTCTGTTACATTATAAAAATATGTTTATTTATCATTAAGTTTGTTCGTATCGCGACCGATAAAACTTCATTTACTTGTTTCACTAATGTTACAGGAGCGCAGAGCGTCGCGGTAAGTATATCCACATATTTGCGTCGTTGTATGATACACTATCGTTATCGTTAGTGCTTCCATATAAAAACAATGAAAATAAGAAGCGTCAAACGGATTGCAATTTTATAACGTAAACAAAAAATTAATATTTTAACGCTATTCGCCTCGGGTACAATATTGCCTTTGTCGCAGACAATTCACCAGCATTTGCCTTTTATCAAACAACTAACGTTCATCATTGTCACTTCAAGTTAAATGCACGTTCTGCGTCAGGATACGTATAACAGTCATATGTGCATGCACTAAAAGTTTCAAAGTTTAATGCAATTAATTAGACGGCGTGTGAAGGAATTATTGTAATTAGAAGAAGTCTCGTTATCGAAAGGGAGATATCACTGATTATTAGACTAGTTATCTTGCGCGTATAATGTATATATAATTATATTATATTGGCAAGCTGTACAGTGTGTTATGAAAGTTATATAATATTCTGATGCAATTTAACATTTTTTTTTTTCATTTATCGACAGTGTTTATATATACACCGTTCATAAATAATAGCGAATTGCATGAGAACATTAAAAAGTTTGCTTTGCTTGTTTGCATATATTGAAATTTTAAGATTCGAGGTATAACACATGATTCGCATGAACGCACGTTTACCTTCTGCAATTGTATGAAAGAAGAGTTGTATATCGCTATATCGTGGCATTAACGCAGGAGGAAGAGTACATTGGATGATGAGGAAAAGCTGAGGATGGTATCAATTAGTGGTGACCCCACGATTGTCGCATTGGCATTCGGTAAAACAATTCACATTTATTCATTTTCCTTCGTATAAAACAATAACAAGTACGTTATTACTTTGTGTTCACGTCTCCCTTTATATTATTGTTTCTACTATTATCCGTGATAATTATTATGAAACATTATGTAACACGATTATATCCCTCGAGATATATGTATTGTGGTCGCGCTTTTCACTTATCCCTAACTATGGGAAATTAGGGGGATTTTTTTCAGTTTTTCCTTAATTTTTCTCTCTGTTTATGCAAGTATCGCACAATTGGAGGTAATTCGAGTTGAATGTACTTCGTGCTGTACACTCGCGTTTTCTTGTTATTTTCATAACGAAAACATAAGCAGAATTAAAAGGAAGGCCGTTGGCTTTTCTCTTTCTTTATGAAATAAAAAAAAATATTCGCGACATTTGTTACGGCATATCGTTCAGCAAGCTACTTGCACGTTTGTGGTCACCCGCTAGTACGCAGTACATTATAAAATAATCATACTTCCGAAATATCATTTACTCTAACGTAGACATACCGATTGATTATCCACTCTTCCTCCCAAAAAGGCCCGCTATAACATTCCTACAATCGAACGCTCAAATTCATCAAGTCTTCGATTCGCATCCGACACAGCGCTGCGAACTCATATTATATATTCGTTGTTTACGTTGGAGGTTGCGTGAGGACAAAGAGGGAAAATAATGCACTTTATTTGACAATTATCATCCGTTAATATTTATAAAATATATAAGCTATCCTGCGTGCAGCGTTGCTTTCTCACCGCGGAATAGAGAGACTTTACTGGGTCAGTAAGTCTCCTGATTACCAATCACTTTGGGCGTCCAGATGGTCGCCCAATTTTCATAATTTCCTTCATTCCTTTTGTTCAGGATCAGGCTTTGTTTTCGGCTCCATGGACGAAGGACGAGGATGATGTGGATTAGTTTGGTTTCTCGGTACAAGAAGGACGTTTCCGTCGGCCGACTGCTGGAGACTATACTCGTACGGATGGTACTGATTACCATCAGGATCTCTTAGGGACTGAAAAATTCAAAATGACCAATTATTTAATGGTTTCAGTACTTACGTAGTGTGTTAAAGGAATGCATCATCCATCCTGTTATTATGTCCATTTATGAAAATGAACGGTTTCTGTGATTTTACTGACCTGGAAAACGTGACGGTAAAGCTGACTGAATTTGTCCTTGACGCGCTGTCTTTCTAGAAGCATGAAGTCTCGTTCCCGGATGAGTCTCATTTTACGATCGCGCATCTCCTTAACTTGATCGGCTAAGCTAATTATCTGATCCAGCTTGCGCTTACGGCAATTCTGGGCTGCGACCTTATTCTTGCCTCGTCTTCTGATGTCGCGGATTAACGACAACTGAGTTTCGCTCAAATCGTACTTGCTCAGACGCTCATTAAACTCATCCATGGGGAGGTTAATGATTTCATTTACGGGGATTGGTACGTTTAACGCTCTGGCGCGCTTTTCATCTCTGGTTAAATGTTCTTCCCCTTCGCTCTTGCGAACTACAGTCACGGATAAGAGATAAACATTATTTTCCATACACTGTGTAAAACCGTGATTACGTAGCACTTAGATTCAGACAGGACGACAAAATGCGCAAATAAGAATATAATTAATACCTTTTTTATCACGTGTTAACGAACGCTGTAATGATCCAGAGTTCTCCGCAGGAAGGTGATAGGTATGATTGTGTTGAACGTGCTCGATGGCAGAACGTCCTTAAATAATAGTAATAAATAAATCATTATATTGCATAAAAATTGCAAAAACATCAATTCACAGATGATGATTCTCTTACCAGATTGATGACGAGTGAAGTCTACGCTACAGCTAAACTTCATTTCAGGCTGAGGACCAGCTGCACCTTCGATGGGACCAGAATACGCATTTCCTGGTGCACCAGCACCGACCGTCTGCGTATCATATTCGTATTTGAATGGTGTTGTAGGATGTGGACTAGCACCGAGAGGTGAGCCTGATACAAAATTTAATTAATCAATAATTAGATTTAACAGATAAATGGCATTCCATGATTTCTCCAGAGCGAATGAATAATTTCGCTATATTATCAAAGCAACACCAACCGGTTCCTTGTTCTTGGAAGTATCTCTTGGCGAACATCTGATGTTTCTTCTGTGCTACCGGCGGCATGGGACGTTCAGTCTGACACCTCGGAGAGCCTCCGCTCCTTCCGGAAACTGTGTAGCTGCAATCGTATGGCATACGATACTTGCTAGAACGGAGACAATAGATCATTAATAAATCTCAGATACTTTATTAATAATTATTAATTAATTCCTCAATTACAAGTTTGTCTACCTAGCATAGTCCATGGAGTAATGAGAATCGGCTTGGGTATGACTTGAGTTTGAACCAGTTTCCATCCATTCTCCATCAGACAAAGAAGGAACACGTTCACTACCCATGCTGCTAACAGCGCTGTCACTGGAGGCGTCCATCCTCTCATCAGTTATCCCAGGAAGAGTGGTAACGCCGGTTGCACTAGGTGCAGCCCCAGCAGCTGACTGCACTCCAGGAAGAGCTGCAGCACCAGTGGGTCCTGAGGCATTATTGCTGCTGTTATCCAGCATGCGCATGGTGTACATGCCTAAAACATAAACAAAATGATGCTTTGAAATAATATATATATATATACACATGTATATATATTTAATTGTAATACAGTCATACGAGAATAAAAAACCTGATATTTTTTTCAGATCGATAAATAAGTCTCGATATACTCTGTTTATCTTTTTATCGTGTCATTTTTGATGATGACAGTGAAGTTTTAACATGACGAATAGATAAAATATATTTCGCCTAACCGGTTTAACTGGCTAAAACAGACGTTCAACTTAACTCTTTGCGAGTTTACTTTGGCAACGACCGTGTTTCAGGTTTTATTTGAATTTCAAATATTATGAAATATAATAATCGCTCGCGAGGTTTCGACTTGGTAATAAATTCAACTGCGGAAGAGTCAAGTAACTGACGAAAAGGAGCAAGAGTCAAAGCCAATTAAATCGTGAGGTGGGAGGTTATTATTGTCATGTAGGTGAAAAATCATGAGTCGTAGGATTATTGCGAACATACAAACGCGTAAACATATGTCATTGGTATGTACATACGAATTTTGCCTTCAGGCTAGAATAGTAGAGATGAAAATATTTTTAAACCCGAACGAGGATGACGTACTTGCCATTACTACTGTCAAATGTTTTCTTAATAGCCACCGTATTTAATATTCGACAAAACATAGTACGCCTGATTAATAGAGTGAAAACTATAATGATACAATTTTAAAATGTCAATACTTAGTAACCGCAGACTAGACGCCGTATAGGTCTTTAGAGCGTAAAAAAAGTAACAAATAAATCATTCAATTAACATATGTAAAAGCTTTATGGGAGTACGTAACCTCGTTAATACGTTAAAGGCCATTAGCGAGAACACATGAGTAGCTGAATGTTACTAGATTGCACGTAACTCGTAAAGATCCTCAATGCCCATACGTGTCAGTATCGGTGGCAGATGGCACGTAAAATGTATTTAACTAGATTGAAACCTATCGTTGATCTTTTTCATAAATTCAAAAATGGATATAAAAATAATTTAACAAAGACCCTTAATTAATTATTTTCTCTACTGGTGATTATCACGATTGGCTCTCACGCTCAAGCATACACGATAACGTTACCGGCCATAAAAGTGATTTTCCACCCATCGCGTATATGTATATATGTAGATACATATAACCATGACGGGATCCATTATCATCGAGGCAGTAGAACTTAAGAGGAAACTTACAGCATAGCTGAGAGCTGATACGACCTTCTACGAAGCCATTCGCATCTCGCATATGCGTATAGTGAACCGGCCGATACGCGAATGGTTTTAGGTTACAATGCGCGATAATCAGGACTTTTGCGAAAGAACTTGTTTGCTGGCTTTTGCGTGGGTATGCGGAGTGCGAAATTCCTGACCCTGCTATCAGCGTCACACATAGAAAGATACCACGGTGCTACTTGCTCAGAGAAATTTCGAGAGATACGGTATAACGATTGGTTGATTACTTCGCGACAGCCGAAGCCTGACCGTGGATAACGAATCGGTAAGCAAAATTTGTTCGTTCGATCAAAATCTGCTACAGTCATTAAATTTAATTCGCGCGGTCATTGAACGTGCCGGGGAAAAATAAAATTTATAATATTGATAAGTTTTTTTTATACGATTAACAAATATTGCATCGTTTATCAGAATCAATAAAACATAAATTGGTAGATTAAAAAATACGTATAGTATGTTATTAGTTATGTGGATTTTGCCAATGAGTCAACGTATCACATGACTGAAAAAAATCAATAGCACGTATCAATAGCAATATCTGTTATCACAGATAACTTCACGCTATCTCGAACAACATGATTTCTATGAAATACCGATTCGGATATTTACATATGAATTTCGGGGAACCACATGAGGTTCATTCAACTCCGAAGTGGGAATACGTCGAAGACGTCGATACGTGAGAATTTCGTAAATCTAGGTCGATTTTTGTAAGTGATTTAGCGTTTCCGTAATGGGGATCAGAATTTCGTCGAAGGACAGTCTAGCGCGAAGCTTCGAATAGCCGTGGTCGAGATAAGATATCGCTCCGACATTTCACCTCGTATAAGATTATCCAATGTTAACCAAGAAAACTGACCGTCAACTAGCATTGATCCATATGAATATGAAACGTTTCACTAGAAAAGCAAATGACACCTTTTTTGAATGTAGATAATAAAAATGACTGCTGACATGATTCATCATTATATATCTTTCAATTAAAAATACTATGCCATATACATGACTGAATGAGGTTACGTGACGAATTCCATGTATAATAAAGAGTCTTGACGATCAAGTAGAAAAACAGTGGATGACGCCCGATAATGACACGGTAAAGATACAACCTTTCGTATCAATAAGGTAAGAATGTGTGCCTCCACGTTGTAACCCTAAAGATAGAGAAAAATCAGAGGCTACATCGCCTATCCGGTTTCTTTGTATTGCTACTATTCTAACTTATATGTAATTAACTATCAAATGTCGCATTGTTCTGAAACGACGAAGACGCCAATTGAAAACCTAGGCATTTGCATGTTCTTAGCATGTAAGCGAGTTCGCGCCTTCAGCCCATTGAAATAAAATGGCTTTGCTTATTCTAATACAGCCGCTATGCATATATGGCATAACTGTTTGCTATTTATGCTTGTAAATATCCCTCCGTTCCGCATTGACTGATCGCTGCGATACTTAACAATAATGCTAGTGCTGTTTTGTTTGGTGTTGACAGAAAATTCCCTTGAGTACCGTATATAATTATTGACAACTGATAGATTGTCGTGCGATTATGGAAATTATGCATGACAATGCACATTTTCATGATTATAATTATGCCTCCAGCAGTTTTTTTTATACGTTTTTATACGGGTCGTTATTGCCATTTGGATTAATTAACGGTAACAAATTTTGATAAATATTTCATGAACTTAAATATTTCGTGAAGTTTGCAATCTCACTGGAAACCTTAGCCGGTAAGTTTCGAAAGAACTTTATGTCGCGATTATAAATATTGGAGATGCGAGGTGACGTTGTTGCGCAAAATAAAGAGCGTCAAGTTACATACTGTATTAAGCTAGATTTAACTTTACTCAAATAAATTGACAAGAAAATACAAGTTACGGCCGTATGCTGTTTGCCAAAAGTTGATCTGTTCTTACCAGAAATTTGAAGGCAGTGCCAGTTATGCGAAACTCACCTATATCTATATGTGTACGTCCGTCAATGACGAAAGAAATATTAGAAGAGAAAGACACAAGACATTACTGTAATCAGTACGGCAATGGGTCAACAGATTTCAAAAACATCTCAATGATCAAAGATAACGAGGAGCGATTAGTCCGTCTATTAATGTACAGAGTGTAATCAAACGAATGAAACGCAGTAGCAGTTTTGCATTATTAAAACAATTTCAAAAATTTACAACTGAAATTTCATTACCAATTGATGGGATAATCGATTTTATAAATTTATCGGATTTACTTATTAGACGAAGCTGAGCGGAAGAGCGACATGTATATGTATGTATGTATTACGTAACAGAGCCCTTATCATATTTTATCAATGCACCGTCAACTGTTTCTTTTTAATAAAGTCTATTTTTCAGATGCGTAACCCTTTTGGAATCTTGATAACTCAAGATATTGCCGACGCGGTTGGATTACACTGATAAGACATAGACGGTCTGTATGCGTGCCGATGTTCAGCGTGGAAATTGCTTCATTGGTTGAATGTGAAAGATTTAGAAAATGTATTACGTCGTTAATTAGTTCCTGAAATGAAATTGCAGCTATAAAATCGAAGCTGTTCAAAGAATATAAGTATGCTACTGAGTCCTGTTCGTTTTGGGACACCCTGTATAAAAGTCAACAAGATAAAAACTATTTTCGTTGTCTGGCAATATAGAGACATTTTTAGCGTTACGTAGCCCTCTATTTCTTTTCTTTCTGTCTTATCGCACAGCAGATATTTGTCCACATCACTCACACGTCATTGTGCAGAGGGCGTATTGATATCATTAAAAGATATGTTATTTGTGCCAAAATGGTTGCGCAGACCTTGCAAATGTTACGGTACGAATAACATACGAAAGAATGTAATTTTTGTAATATTTATGAGACATTTTAATGACTATATATACCCAGTAGCTACTACGAAACCTAAATATGTATGATGAAAAGATGTTTCATTTGCTCATTCCTTATAACTCTTATGTTAACGACACAAATGACACATACTTGGCCTGTATACGATGACCCCCATGGTCGCCATTCAAACTCCACAAGGAGCTGCAGAGTCTTACTAAAAAAAAATAGTTCCTCGAGAATTTTTTTTTTTTCAGATACGAAAGATCCTCTTGCCAAATCCCAGTATGGGCACTGTAGTAATATAGATGTATGTATATTTATAAGTCAACTCAATATGAGTGAATTTAGCCCTCGTTCAGATTGAAGACGAGATTGCCCGTTTACAATTGTTTTGTAACGTTCAGCATTCCTCTCATGCAGGTACAGCAAAATTGTAAGAGAAGAGCAGTACTAAATCTCCAGGATCTTCGCAGCATAGTAAATACTGTAGTGTGTGTAACAATGCATATTCCAAACCACGCTGATACAAGATTGTTCAGATTTCACTAGTGTTTTCGGTATCTCCAGTGTGATCGTCATGCAAAATTCCGCCTTCCCAATCTAGTTGTATTAAAAACTCTTACAATCAAAACAATATTTTCGTGCGCATCGAAGCACCTTTGCGTAGCATAATAATCCAGATGTCGATCAGTCTCTTAAAAAATGTTTTTTAACAGTTTATAAAACATACAAGAGTCACCAGGAACGAATCTCAGAATTTGACGTGACAAAATTAAAAAGAAAGATGTCCAGCTGTTACACAGAAAAGTCAGCACACACAATATCCTAGAGCTTCGCTCGAAGGACAAGGTAAATGTCTCACAATCAGTTACCACCGACTTCGTAGAATTCTTCTTACACGTCAGCGTTTTCCACCTCCGGTTCTAATTATTAGCTTGAGTCAGTTAACGTAGATCTCCTAGCATCGGGTAACAATCATCTTGATCACAGTTATATACTAACGAGATCAAATAGCAGACAGTTAAGATTACTTTAAAATCCTAGCAGACAGAAAGAATCAAACGTGACAATTCGGACTAACGTTTGAAAATAGATACTCATGTAGACGCGTATAAGAAAGAAGTCTCTCGTAAGCCTTCTGACTGACAAACACCGAGAAACAACCGAACGCGTGGAGCCACCGAGTAACAATGAGTCGCCCCCAACGGCCACGCCGTGAAATATTTCAAACGGCTCGTCGAAAGCGGGGGACAATGACGATAACATTTCCCATCATGGCAGCCTTCCAGATTCTGTTAACTTCGTCACGCTCACCGCACCTATATACACTCATGAATTATCTCCGGATGTCTTGTGTCACTTGAGTCGTGAGATTAAAATCCGTTCCACGAAATTTAGTCTCTTTACCAGAGTGCAGAGTACAGAAACACTACACATCACAAAAGAACTTTGAGTTCCTTAAACTCATTTCTGAATAACACATACGTCACTGTGATTACACGTATTACAGAAGAACCGCGTAGTCTAGTCGCGAATGAATGCCGATTATATAAGCATCACAGACGCCTCACGTTTGCCCGTCAGCACAGCATAAACATAACTAACGCTCATCCGTCGCCCAACCAGTCTAACCCATACGGGGCGTCGCCACTTTACTCGGGAGGCAGGCGACTAGCTGCACTTTTCATTTTGGCATTGGACGTTGGTAATAAGATGGTGGGGTCGGTGAGTGAGCGCATACAGTGAATTATTATTCTTAACGTAAACGGTAACATCGAAAATTCATTATCGAATATTACATTCGTCATCAGGAAGCTTTATACGTATACTTTCACCATTTAACGTTCGTGAACTGGCGATGTTAACCTTAGCGTGAAAGGCATCTTTATCTAACTGTGTATGTATATAGACATGGTCCAAGTATACTTAGCATATATATATGTATATATAACTTGAAGTGATGCCATGAGATTACAAGAGTGAGAATACGAACAGGAATCGTGACATTCTTTGTTCACGACTTTCTTATACTTTTTTTTATTATCCATATACTTAGTGCATCTTGGGACAGTCAGTTTTCTCGCTTTTGTATGCCTCCTGTTTTCTAAGCTTCATCAGTGCAGCCAATGTTTCGTTGAACCATGTAAACGTTACGGAACCATTGCTCTTAGGTTAGAGGATTTTTCACGCGGTAATGATAATACAGCTCACCCTACTCCGGTTACATTGTATTTTATGTAGTGAAATAATTTAAACATATCTGGACATATCGTAGCAACGTTATCTTATCAAATATTAGTAAATATTCATCCTTGAAATTTATTGTATTTGTATACTCTGACGTCAAATGACGTTACACAAATTTCAAATTGAGTTCAGAGGCGATCTATGTATTTATGTGTGTATCTATGTACGTATTATATATACGTATATATATACGTATATATATATATATATATGTGTGTACGATGATGTGTTATCATTTTCCTGAGAACTTTCACATATCTGATCACTACAATATTATCAAGTTTGTATCATGATATTGATATTGGCCATTTTTTTTTTACTTACCAAGTATATGCTGGCAACTTTCTCATAATTCATGATTCGATCGAGTGGCTCACTTGTATCATTTTTCTCGTCTATTATTTCATTATTTTTCAAAGTCTCATTAATTATTATGACTTCCTTATCGAAGCTCTTCACGGAGTGATTAATTTACATGCAATTGCGAACACTGTTCACTTCCTTCTTGAATGTCAATTATTATTATCAGGATGAATTGACGAATCGTAATAAAACGCAGTCACGGCCGCGCCCGTGCCTTGAATTATACGCTTGTGGATTTCCGATTGTGCCAAGTCTCGCCTGGTTACAATGGAGTACTCTTTTTTTTTAATGGTAACAACTATGACGGGTGACTCGTATGACCCAAAAAGAAAAATTATGACAGGAATCGCCTTGGTCATGGAGACACGGTAAATATGGTAAGTCGTTTATTCTTAAACGGCTCAAAGCAAGTTGCTGTACAGTGGAAAATCCCTGAAAGATTACCATTATTTTCTGGTTTCCTTGTTATCCCTTTGTAATATTATTTCGACACTTAAAAATGTATTCTTTATCAAATCCTATTTTTACTAAATAAATCAAACAAAGTTTTGTACGCTGTTGTTGCTTCAGACATACATTTTTTTTTATTAAACTAGAAATAGTAAATCTACGTTAGATAACAATATTTCTGTAAAATCACCTTCTGTTTATAGAACATTTACGTATATCTACATATGTAGAAATAAAGATAACAAGGACGCGCGTGGTTCAAGAAACTTGTATATATGTATAAATATGAGAGGATTTCCGTTGGATATCCTATGAAATCATATCCCGTAAGTGGACATTTGTGTGATTGTGTATTTTCCAAAAAATATCCCACAACAAAACTTTTTAGCAAAAGTACCATATCAGCATATGAAACAACAAAAATAAGATAAGGCCGCATACGCAACAAATAACGATGAAGCCGTCTCATGTATATGAATGTCATTTGTACAAAACGTTGACGCTTTTTCGGCTGGAAGGAACATGAACAAAAGGAAACCATCATCGATACGTTTCTTAGATAGGTAATATAATAATAGTGTCAGCCTCATCACAATAAGCGTTGGTATTGCTTATCAGTGGTTTCAGCAGAACCAGAACTTTTGTATTATAAACTGTATAAAGTTGGGTATTTACAAGTGTGAAAGCGGATATATTAATCATTGTATACTAATTTTTACATATTTGAAAAAAAAAATATCAATGATAACTTTCCCAATCATATTTCTTGATAACGTTATCACGTTCCTAACCAGGCTGCTGATAATACCATTTCTGACTTTTCATTAAGCCTGTTATTAACCCCTTGATGACGGTTCACATTTATGTGTCACCCCCTATTATTTTCCGAACTCTTTTTGTTGATCTTCGTAAAATTTGACTTACGAGGTTTTTTGATTTTGCCCTTTCCGAGTATAATATCCAGAATTTTAAATTCAAAATGCTGCTCGGATTCAATAATCTCGAAAACCCTTATCCAAAAAGGTCTTGCAGGAGTAAGGTTGTCCGAAAGTCTCTATTTTCAAAGGGTTGACTGAAGGTCGTAGCGAGGGTACCGCAGTTTTTTACCTCCTCATCCTCCTGAAAATACAGTTGCCTGGATGATGGCCGAAGATGATTTTTTGAAGACGGTATGAAAAAAAAACAATTACAAAATTTAGAAAAGCCCGAGGTTATCAACGTCTTCTAAGGCGTCGTCAATAGTCACGCGTACAAGAGAGAAGTCAGTCCCGTGTGTAGAATGCAAATGTTTGGCTAAGTATGTAAACAAGGCAGTTCTGCGATAGCGACAGCTAAAGTCCGCAAATTGGAATGCGCGACGGCGAAAACATTGTTGCGAAAGTAGATCGCGGACGTGAGTGCAAAAGCGAGCTTATGTTCCTTTGATAAACTGTAATAAAAAGTGCTATAACGACGATTTAGAGCTGATTTAATGAGAGCGTTCATTCGCTGTTACCTGCTCGACTATCTATATACATATACTGTTCTAGGATTTCTTATCACATTCTGCCTGTATAACTTAACCGCCTGCTAAAATACCTCGAACATATTGCCATTCCGTATACAGTAATGTTACGCAAGGACAATGTACTATTGAAAAATTCAGATACACAAACGAATGGTTACAGTCATTTGAAACAGACAGAAATAAATTTGCTAATTTTTTTGCAACATTCGAGGTGCACTTCGCAATCGATACCCATTCGATACTTTCCTTACAGCTTTCACCGAGCGAATAAGTAGAAGAAGAGTTTAAGGAACGAAGTGAAGAAAAAAATGAAAGGTGAAAAAGAAACCTCAGGATCGTTACTTACGATAAAATCGATGCCATTAGGGCAGAAGTGATTAAACGAGCGGTGAACCTTTTCGTAACGACGATGACGTGGATTAAAAATTGCGAAATTAGATTGCGAAATAGATAAGTAAATTGCGATAAGTCCTATTGCTGATATCTGAATTAATAAAAAAAAATTGTTTCTTACCAATCTCGCAAATTTCCTCATACGCTCTGTTTCCGTAAGGTTGGCTCATCTGACATAAATAAAGCTGTGCGCACAACTGACACGTGCTTCGATAACATGATTCTCCTGTGCACTCGTATTTGCCACGTTGTAAAGCTAATATACTGGTAAATATATATGCATACACAATACATCCATATATCCTGTTTACATTTCGCGATATAATCATTAAACCTCAGACTGAGGAGATTATTTTTATTAATCGTACATTTAATATCCATTCTACGAACGTGTCATCCTCTTAGCTGTCTTTCTTGTCACGAAATGCAACAGATGGATCGTACGACATGCGTCAGCGCGTATCACGCACAAATTCGACTCGTATTTCCGGTCGGACCGCCGCGGGCCAAATGACAAGATCGAAAACCTCGCGCCAAAACAGTTTGCTGATTCACGCGTAGGCAAATTCTTTTATCGTATGATTTCTGACGTAACGAGTAAATATTCATATAGAATCGTTAGATATCGTTGTTGTCGAGTCATTTGAAAATGTTAAGTAAAAAAAATTCGAAAATTCGTCAAAACTCATGCAAAATCAATCCTTGCATCTATAAATATATCACTGTTCACTATAACAGACTTTTATCAATTTACCATATAACAAAGTCAGATCAAAATCTCCTTGGTCTCTCAGATACACGAGAAAAGTAATCGCCCTGAGTCTACATAAGTCGCGTGTACGCAGACGCGAACGCCGAGAACCGCGTCGCTTGTTTTGTGTGTGTTTTGTACGAAGTCATCGGGCGTCTGGTAAATGAATCAATTTCATTCTATTCTTACAATCGCATAGCGGATGCGATGGTAAAAGAAGTGTATGACTCACGATGGAACGTGCCACAGAGACCCACACGTATCTGTATCACATAACGACTCTCCTCGTTTACAATGACAGCCAACAGTCATCGTCATTGGTCCTTTCGCCATATTACTCATCCGCTATACGTATATTGACTATGTAAATTCATAATCATCTATACGTCTTCTTTCTCCTTTTATTCCATGTTGGATTCCCAAGTAATACGACGAATCACAGTTTTAATATTTTTATTTAACTTCATCCGTGTTGGGAACTACTGTGTTCCTGACACTATTCGTGACCTATGAGGGATGGACACCTTAGCTGGTTTCTGTCTAAATGGCACCCTAAGATATGTTGAGGGTAATTTTTAAGGAAAATTTGAAATGTGGAGAGGAAAAATGCTTTAGGTTTTGAAATTGTACTTTACGGTAATTATATAATGGGAAAGGCCTGTTCTGAGTTTTTATGGTTTGGTTGACGTTTTTAAGGATTAACGAATTTCTAGGATAATGGGTCTTAGGAAAACTGAAATAAGTGCTAGGGATACAGTTTGGTCACGTTCGTAGAAAATTTTTAAAAATATAATAATTCGGAGTTATATAAAATCGACATGGATGTCTCCCCGTGCTAACGGACATTAATGATCTTTACATAACTCTCCTTGAAATTCAGATTTAATCATGAATTATATTAATCGCGTGTAAGGTGCAAGAATAACAAAAAGTTTACATAAACATATAATACTACAAAATTGCATTACTTCGATTCTCTTATTTTTTTTTTTTCATTCTTATCCATATGGAAGGACTCTTACCGTTAATACGATTGAAGGCAGTCGAAATATCGAGTCCCATTCCTCGATCTAAGCACAGGATCCCTTAATGGCTTCGAGAAAAGATGAAAGTCAAATTGGTCGAAGCACACATATTTCGTTACCAGGCACGACTATCCACCGTCTTTGATTCATACGTAAACACATTGACGATAGATAATAAATCAGCGACGTTTCGACGTCGCGGTGTGTTCTCAAAGCACGATGCGATCGTTGCTTAATGTGTCATGAAAATGGTCGATTCACTTCGTCACTGAATATTCATTGCAATGACACGTTGCCAATCTCTTTTAAATTCAATTAACTCGATTATTTTTTATATGTAGTGTATGATATCCGGAAGCGGATACACACGCTAAGATGACGTAACGGCCTTTTAATAAGAAAATCATGGAAGAGACAGTGAAAAAAATGTACGTTAAAGTGGAACAACAATAAATCCTTTGGTCGCCAAAGGGAAAATTATCGCTTGGATTACAATAGAGTGATTACGAGACAGCGTGGAATCGCGTTACAAAACTTCATGACACCGCGTTACTAGAAACTGGCCCTACTATCGCTCTTGTTCACGGCCTCGGTAAAACTGCGATTTTTTCTACACGTGCGCTACCAGCTCGTACAATGCTTCACTTATGCAGTAGGTGTATATATATATATTCACGTATACGCGGCTGATAGGCCAAACTCAAGCTCGGTACACTGATAGGAGAAATGCAATGATTGCACGCGCGTACGTGCGCCGTTAGGCGAATTTATATATCTTTCGTTTTTTCTCCGTGTCGTCATTTCCCTTCTCTTTGGGACAAGTAATAATATCCTTGTGTACCAATTACGTTGTGGGTAATACGTTAAGGCGGTTATACGCGCGTATGCAATGTTATTGTCTATTGCGTCGGCTACCGGAAGGTTTTTTTTTTTCCATGTAATTCAGTATGTTTATGCGAAACGTTTACCATGCAAATTGTTAATGAAAGGAGCGCGCGACTGTCTTTTTATTGTGTAACGACAAGTGGCAAAAAAAAAGAATGAAAGGACGGGACGTTGAGAGGACGCAAAATTGTGAATCGGGTCTAAAGTGCGCGATAACGTCGTGTCGCTTTTCTTTGAGTTTTATCGTGAAGATGGGATGACGTAGAATGATTCTTTTTTTAAATGGCAAAACTCAAGGAACTTTGGGTCTCGAGTGTCAATGCACCTTTAAATATTCTTGGGTACGAACACGAGCGTTTTACGTGCACGCTATCTTTTACCGGTGGATTAGCCTTTAATTACGCGGTAACTAACGCATCGTTGAAATTCAGCACGTCGATTAACGAAGTTACTCGAGTTTGCTTCGGTGAGTATCTGGAGGAAGATCCGCCTCGTGGATTTATGTTATCTGCATTGGCCTCAATTATATGGATGAACAATAATTTGTATTTGTTATTAAAATTATTTAGGTTGGCTTTTTTTTTTTAACAAAAAATGTATGTAAAAAATGAATACCGTTTTTTTTTTTTTGTAATCTTATGGACGATATTGATCGTTATGGATTGTTATATCGATATTTAATGAAATCGTTTAAAGTGATGAAAAATTGAAGATGACCTTGTACGAGATTTTTATGACTTTAGTCAAGTATATTTTACGAGCTCGTTGGTCGTCACAAAAATTTAAACACTTATCGGGCGAACGTAAATAACGAGAAAGACCAAACGAATGAAAATGTACGCAAGCACTTTTGTCGATCGAAAATATCTGAATAGGAACCTAAAGGAGCACTTACGTCACGACACTTTTGCACGTTTTTATTGTGGGATAATGTCAATAGTTTGAAATCCGATAATTCTTATACCGTAGAGTTTAACTCGAATAAAGAAATCAAGATTTATATAAGATCGGTAATGCTTGGAGATACAATGTTGTAACTAACAAGTTTCACGAGCCACGAGTTGTAATCGCCAGGATCTTCAATGTCTCCACTCGTAAGGCATTCGGTCGCCCATTGAAAGAAAAGCCACGTAAAGGATGAAAAAGAAAGTATTGAAATAAATTCGTAAAAAAATCTGACGAAAATGATCACGTCTTCGATGAAGGTTTGCGCGAGGAAATAGCCTCGTTAACGGTCAATTAACGATCCGTGATCGGGAGGTAACAAGAACTAAACACTCTCTCCGTTAAACACTCCGGCCAACCGTTCTCTCTGCAACTCTGTGTGTCACTCGGCCATCTGCAATTAGTGTGCGTGAAATACTGAATAATGCTCACACGTTTGTACCTACAATCATCGCCAAAATGTCGTGCACAGTGGGCGATATGAATACTTAATACAGTTTTGAATAATAAGACGCATCAGTCATTACAAAAAAGATGATTAAAAAAATCCCGCCTTAATATCAGTCGGAAGTCATATTAACACGAAGAAAACATTAATAGATCGAATTAGGATATACGATTTAAATTAATTTCTAATTATCAATAAAATAGATTTGCTCGATTTCAATCGATCAGTTACTGAGCTATTGTAGGGAAGAGTGGTATAATTAACTCATATCGAAAGTTATGAATTTATTAATCGATAAGTCATTCGGTGCAGAAAATTGTTTTTGTTAAGCAATACATTAATCATGGCCAAAGGTTGGAATTTGTTTGAAAAATAATCTGTCTCATAAGACTGATCAATATTGATTTATACGTGAATGGAAAGATCGTGTCGTTACATTGTTAAAAAATTAATTAGAATCAGAGGAAAAGTGTACAAGGATAAAGAAGCTAGCTGTTAATTTTGTCTTTGACTATACAATGTATGCTTGGTAACTCGGACTCTGTCATTTATATATTCGTGCGACATGAGCAAACTGATATGTACATATGCAAGGACAGTGTGCCAGTGTGCGATACAAACGCGAGGTGAGTCAGCATTTACGTGTTATTGCCAGTTGCGTATTTTAAGAGGGTTGCTTAACGAAAATAATTCCTGGCAAGGTTAATAACCACGCCAAGATGAAAATAGTGACGGAGTGATTGCGAGTATGGCAGACAATGTTGGGACTTCAGGTAAAAGGTTTAAAATCGAGACCTGTTTGATTTTTATGGTAACTGTATAAAAAAACGGATGTTCGTACTTTTGTTAGTTTCGTAATAATGAAGTTATTACTTCGTAGTTTCTACCACGTTTTTTTTTTTTAAATGTCCGTTGGCATAGTTTATGATGGAAAATGAAAAAGAATTGTATACTGAGGTCGAGCGAGGAAGTTTTGTATTGACTAGGTAGTATGTGGCGTAAGTCCCTTGTAAAAGACGTACATACATAAATAACTTAGGACGTCTAGAAAGATGGTCTGGTTTACGTCGCGTTCCTTTTTTTTTCTCTAGTACTTGTATGGCCAGTGAAAAATGTTTGTAGACATTGAGATGGCCGAATGAGATACAGGACAGCGGATAAGTTCAGTCATTGCATTTCGCTTAGGGCTATTTTGCTTGTTTTCAGGATATTTCGTAAAGGGATAAAATGTCATGATTTTCTCTTTGGCAATAACATACAAAGGTGCTGAGAACGTATTATCTGCTATTTTTTGTATCAGTTGGGAGATTGATACTGAGTGACATTGAAAGATTATTACAAAATATGATAGCATATGTAGTGAAACAGTTGATTCTTAATGAAGTTTGGCGCTATAAATGTTACGGAGCGTGGTTGTAATCACAAAATAGGATTCAAATTTGGATGTCTTACATATTTCACTGAATATTGTAATGTAGAACAAATTATGAAAATCCTATGAATAACACTATGCAGTCGACTGTCCCCTTTAAGGGGCAAAAATATCTGGAAATGAGGAATTGCGAGGGCAAAGTATTAAAATTTACTTTAAAGTAATGTGTGCAACAATGTCGTGCGTATTCATTGAGATTTATCTTTGAAGATATTTCGAAGAAATTGACTAATCCCACTTGTGGGGCTCCTCTAGTTACTGCCCTGAACTTCGATCACACGCAGTGAGCAACACGCATGCGCAGTACTCGTAGTATGAGGCGCGAATCGCAGAAGCCGGTTACGCCTGAAGTTGGCTCCATTGAAATTGCTTTGTTCACCGGGCAAGTCGAGTCGTGCCACGAGCCTTTCAGTTCCTTGGAGTTATCCAGAAAGAACGGACGCTGTGAAGCTTTCTGCATCAGCTTATATCATAATCCTGCAGTGTCCCTTGGGAACAATTGGTTATCATAATTAGGTAAGTATGAATACTCTTGTATACCAGAAATGGATAGAATCGTAGCCATGTTTGCTTTTACTCTCGGCGGGAATATTCCATTTGCGGTCTATCCCGTGCATTGTCGACGATGTTCATTTTTATACCATTTTTTAAGGTAGTTGCTGTTCATTTTTTTTGTTGCTCCTTTTTTTTGTAGCCAGGTGCGTGATGTGAAAAATCGATGCTTCCATTTTTTTTCAAGATTATTCCTCAGTAAAACATCATTTTTTAAAATTTGTTTACTATTTTTCTATATCGATTTCGAACTCTATATGATGTATTGTTCATTTTTATTTATAATTTAGGGTATATAATTCATCATCCCAATCTGTGTGCAGAGGTATTCATTATTAGTTAATAATATTTAGAAGCGGGCATGGCCGCCAATTGTAGAAACATCTTTCATCTTTTTTTCCTTCGTTTGACTTTGTTATGACCAGCACCAATTCGTAGAACACTCGACCGTTATATTATCGACTTCTTTGTCTTCTTGTACGAACCTTGTGTGGTGCGATTTGTTTTGCTTCGTTGACATTGTTTAAAATATTTTTGATGGCAACTATTTTCTTTGATGTATTTTATGCCACATTGACTGTATACGTGATACTATCGCCTTTTGTGACAAAGGAAGTTTCGCATTCATAAGATATAATTTACGGCGTACAATGCATGCTAGATATTTTTTGTTGCTGTGATACAAGTCCGATTTATATAATTCATGTTAAATATATTGTTAACTGTAATTAATATATTACGATTTATTGAACAGAATGGACGATGATTGGGATGATATTCCGGAGGCGGGATCGGCCGACTCTAACGCGGTAAGTAGATATACAAATATATAATAATTATTGATTGTCGATTGTATTATGGCTTGATCAACATTTTTTTTTGTTAATTGAAATAGTTCAACTCAGAGGGCCGCAGCTATGGAAAGGGGAGAGGTTTCAAGCCTCATAATAATAACGACTATGAAGGAGGTGTAGGATATAAAAATGGTTTTGGAGAGAATGGTGGAAGTGGTGGTGGTTTCAAGAATCAAGATGATGATAGTGGTTGGGGTGACAATTTTAGAAGCGAAGGAGGAGGAGGTGGTGGTAGAGGCAGAGGTGGTGGTAGAGGCAGAGGAAGTGGTCGAGGAGGAGACAGAGGTGGTTTCAGAGATCGAAATGAGGACAATGGAGATTCTTATGGAAGAAGTTCAGGCTTCAACGAGGATGGTGACGAAGGATCTAGTTTTGGTAGAGGACGACGTCGAGGAGGTGGTTGGGGTGGAGGTAGAGGAGGACGCGATGGAGATGATGACCGTGGAGGTAGAGGCGACAGAAATGATGGCGGAGATAAACCAGAGCCTATCAACAAGGAAATATATATTCCACCAGAGCCATCTAATAATGATGAAGATATATTTGGAAGTGGTGTTGAAATGGGCATAAACTTTGATAAATATGATAACATCGACGTACGTGTCTCAGGTGAAAACAAACCTGATCCTATTGAAACTTTTGAGCAAGCTGGACTTCGTGAGTTTGTTCTAACTAATGTGAAGAAATCCGGGTACACCAAACCAACCCCTGTGCAAAAACATGCTTTGCCTATTGTAATGGCGGGTCGAGATCTTATGGCTTGTGCTCAAACAGGATCTGGGAAAACTGCAGCATTCTTAGTTCCAATAGTGAATACTCTTTTGGAAGACCCAAGGGATTTGGTGGTTACATCGAATCACTGTGAACCACAGGTTGTTATAGTATCTCCTACACGTGAGCTTACTATGCAAATCTATGAACAAGCCAGGAAGTTCTCTAAAGATTCCATTCTGAAGTGCGTTGTTGCTTATGGTGGCACATCATGCTCGTACCAGGGCAAACAAGTATCAGCAGGCTGTCACATTCTCGTAGCAACTCCTGGACGATTATTGGACTTTGTTGACAGAGGCCGTATAACATTTGCATCAGTCAGATTCTTTGTCCTCGATGAAGCAGATCGAATGCTGGACATGGGATTCTTGCCTAATATTGAAAGAATGGTGGACCACCAGACTATGGTACCAGCAGATCAAAGACAAACTCTGATGTTTTCGGCAACATTCCCAGAGGAGATACAACGCCTTGCATCACGATTTCTAAATAATTACCTCTTCCTTGCTGTGGGAATCATCGGTGGTGCTTGCACGGATGTTGAACAGAATTTCTACGAAGTGGGCAAATTCGAAAAACGAAATAAACTTAAGGAACTGATGGAACGCGAATCAGATCTGAAGACTGCAAGAATTCTAGTCTTTGTGGAGACGAAACGAACGGCGGACTTCATCGCCGCATTTCTCTCAGAAAACAGTTTCCCTACTACCAGTATTCATGGGGACAGACTTCAACGAGAACGAGAAGAAGCTTTAAGTGACTTCAAGAGAGGACGAATGTCTATCCTGGTAGCAACAGCTGTTGCAGCCCGTGGACTCGACATCAAGAACGTCGGTCATGTTATTAATTACGACATGCCAAAAAGCATTGACGAGTACGTCCACAGAATTGGTCGAACTGGACGTGTAGGAAATCGTGGCAAGGCTACCAGCTTCTTTGACCATGAACAGGATGCACCGGTGATGAGCGATCTTGTTAAGATTCTGCAACAGGCTGGACAACCCGTGCCGGACTGGATGGAATCTGGAGGTGGTCGAAGCTTTGCACCAGGAAGGCAGAGCAAGTTTGGTGGCCGTGATGTGAGAGACGTAAGTATCTCAGAATTTATAAGATCGTAAATAAGAAGTGCCAATTCAAATTGTTCACCTATCTAATTTATATCTTCAGTTTGATAACGACGGTGGAGGCCATGGTGAACCGTATCCTGAGAGTGCTTACACATCAAGTGCAGCGGCAGAACCGGATGAAGAATGGTAGTTTACTTAGCCTACTTAATGAATGGAGTTTACCCAAATACAAGGTATTTCTAAGTTAGTATGAGAAATGAGCGTCTGATGCAAACTAGATTTGTGACTTTATTCCGTGATAAAGAAGTATTTTTATTTACTGTTATTCCTCAATTATATTTTATTTTTTTTTTGTAACCTATAAAATAATAAGACCGTTATCTCGTGCTTTGACCAAAAAATCGTTAACTCTTATAGAATGCGAGATAATCTCTTACTTAAACGAAAAAATCTCTTATTCATTATTACGATTGAATAATTCTTAATCAAAAGGTGGATAGAATCCGCTGAAATACGTTCCTAATAGTTGTTACCGGGTACAACTTTGTCTGATTAGAAATGTTAACAGAGGCATAAAAGTTTGTATTGAGTTAGTCTGAAAATACAGGGTTCTCTACGTATCATTTATCAGTGTAAATCTCCATGACACATAACATTCATCGTACAAATGTTAGATTATAAGATGAAAATGTGACCTAAAATGTTATCCATAAGCATAGGAATGTACTGACCAATATGGACAGCTTATAGTAATCGAATGATAGTACCATACGCTATGTTGAAAAGTTTTTATACGTTTCATTTTATAATAAAACGATTGAAGATATACATTGGCCTTCGCTCATTGAAATTTTCACCTAAAGATCATTTGACAACTTTCCTAAAAACCAAAAGGCACATAAACATGCCAAGAAATTGACAATTATTACTCACCATCATTCATCGCCATATCCATAAGATGTAGATCCTCGTCGTTCAGAAGGGACGAAAGAAATCCATCTGTAGTTTGGTTTATTGAATCAGAAGCTGGAGTATGATAGTACATCATGTCGTTGGGTTCGGATTTATAAGCAGCACCACTTTCATTACCCATTGGTTCGCTGCTGTTGGTCAGGTTCATCGATGTCGCCACGGCTGATCCCAGATTTGATGGACCCCCTGTATCAGTGAGCAGTTTAGTTCAGACAAAGGAAAGGTAACGTCATTAAAGAAAAACATATTAAGCCACCAATTGATGCTAATGATAAAATTATTCTTTACGGCAGGATACTCACCAACATTGTGATAAGGTCCTGTGGCGTTGAGATCTCCAACAGGCGGAGCTAGGGTGGCATTGTGTAACAGTACGTTACGTTGGGCCTCGTAATGACTGTGATTTATCCCATGTCCTGGATAACCAGGATGACCAGGATGCGCAAAGTGATCCGGCGCACCCGGAAGTGACAGTAGAGAAGCCAAATCCTGCCATCGTTGTTCCATGCTCATTGCACGTACGAACGGCATGCGACCCTGAAAACAAGATAAAAACATGCTTTAAGCTTGTACATCGCTTCAATGTAAATTAACCAGCTAGCGAGGAGATGCGCGCACGACCGATTCTCTCTCGATTATCCTGACATTTTTTCGTTTACGTCTTATTTCTATCGAGAGTCGCACGTCCATCCGTTAACTGTCACGCGTGGTGCCGCCATGTGTCAAGTGTCACCTGGACGAACGCATTGGATTCTTAGGAAGACGGACCCCTGCTGTTCGCGTAGGTGTCCTACGCATACGAGACCGTGGAGAACTCCTAGGATGAGTGTCTATAACGAATTGTGTACCTTAGAAATGGAGATTTCGTTACCCGTAAAATCGTATATTTATCCACGTAGCACTGTCTTACATAATTTTCAAATAACGAGCGCTGTCTCCTGGCGGTACGTAAGGATAAAATAATGCATACAGAAACATATTATACTACACGTTTTTGTTACATGACGTTAATGTTTCAGGGATAATAACTTATTTTTAAATCTCATAAACTTAATCTCTCTCGTCAGACAGATTCTTTAATTTCTACATTTTCTCAATTGGAACTTTAATACATATGCTTAAGTAATATTGTAAAGAAAATGAGATCTTTGTAGGCCCAAAAAATTGACTGTCCGTCTTCTAAAGGTTAAAAAAGACTGCGTCTGTTGAATGTTTACTGGATTGATAGGATTGTATTACGCAAGTGTAATATATACCAACAAATGTTTCGTTTAACATAGGAGTACCGCCCAGAGAGCTTTTTGTCATACTATATCAAGTATATTCAAATTAGGATTTTAGAAAAGAATATAATTTATCGACCTTAACCGAGATATATCACTCTTATACATAAACACATATACTATTGTTTTTCCATGCTAATGTAAATAGTTATATAGGGAACCGATTCCAAATAATTTTATAAATTCTCACAGATGCAAATACCAATAGACAGCTGCTGTCTAGTCGAGTTTTCATGTGAGTCTGTAAAACGAGCAACAATCTCCTACAGCAATTCTGGCAGCGATACAGGTGTTTTGCTCCTCAGGGAGATTCATGCCAGAGAAACGGTAAAGCAGGGTCGTTCGACGTTTATAGAGATTTAATTTTTTCCCCCTTCGTCCAACTCTTAAGACAAGAGAGGAGGGACGTCCAAGATAACTTTGAGGAAGTTGAGCAAACGATGCGATAAAGTCTCCATGAGGTGTACGTATAAGCATAGGATTCAAGATACGTAGCGGCTTCCTAACGCCAGTCGGTGTTGCCTCTAATGTTGCTTCAAGAAAAAGACCATCTTCTGTAGCCAGACTGCGCGCTACTACAGTGAGAATTGTAAATTGTTGTTACGGCATCAATCAGTTGACGTAGTAATCTGCTAAGCGCGACGCCTTTAAGGCGGTTTTCGCTTGTCAGCGCACCTGCCGTCCCAGGCATCGCTAAATGTGGGACGACGTTTTTCCGTCTGTAAATTTATTGTTGCGCCGTTTCTAATTGATTTTTATATCCAGCATGAAAATCATTCTACGAATTGAATGGACCTAAGTGCTTTGCTGTTTGACGCAGAATTTTTTCTATGACAATTTATGTACGATTTTCATTTGGCTTACCATTATGGTTATTTACAAATATATATCTATACCTCCACAGTTATTGAATACGATATTCAATGCGTGACTTAGTTTTAGAAATTCACTCAAATTTGCCGTATGTGACAGTCGTTATATATCCAAGGACTCTATCCACTCGTTCGATTATACCGAATTACACGCTCTATTTGCACGGCGAAATCCAATCCCCTGAATTTTTGCAACACGCCGAAAGTTCGACCAGAACTCTTTGACTCGGTGCCACAATGAGCGACAAATTAACCGTCATGGGAACAATGATCGAGGCCTGAGCGCAGATTTACGGCTTGGACCCTACGGAAAGGTCTCAAGAATTTTATATATATACAAGAGGCTCCGTAATGGAGGGTTGATTGCGTTTATATTTTTTCGTCCTTTTACTTCTGCGTATCAACGCTGTTGCATATATACGACATGCTGTCCAGACAAGTAGAAACGATTTTCGTAAAGGCATCCACGACGCTGCGAAGTCTTCGTTTTTCCCTGAATTTACGCAACCTGAAACGGACAACAGCCATCGCATCTCTCCTCGACAAGGAGCATTAATTTAGCACTGGCTGCAACTAATTATCCCCAGAAATATCAATCGATCCCGCCGTTCATAATTAGCCGAGCCTTTTTTTGCCAACGTCGGTCTCTCGTCGCGACGAACTCGTTCGGCCGCAGTATTTACACTGCGATTTAGCCACGGGCTTCTTTCTTCCGGGATTTCCGCGTTGGCTCCGCAGGGCCTCGTTATGCAAGCCGTGGCATAACTTTCCAGGAAAAAAGACGCGTAATTGCTTCACGCGTGTTTATCGACGGCCGTTAACAAGATCGTAAGCAGGAGCACGGGGTCGGGTCGTACATTGGCCAGCAACCTTATGGCGTTTCTTGTTAGTTAACCATGGTTCGTCGTACGCGCAATAAAAATATCCTCCACTGGCTTCGTGATACCATATACCCGGTGCAATCTAGGAAAATAAATATTTTACCAAAATATAACAGCTGTAGTAAATGCTTATACCGGATTGCACACTGCGACACTGGTAGTGTTAAATCAGACGCGCAATAACCAAATTGAACTTGACGACTATAACTCAAAAAATGATAAATGCCTCGGTTAGCAGAGGCTGCCAGAGATGATCAATGATTAGGAAACCAGTTTTGAGAGGTATGTCTGAAAAATGAAATATAGGCATGTCTTATAGTCAAACAGAAACTGTCAGGTCTACGAGCACTGATTCGTAAAATAGCCTTGAATATCTTATATATGTATAGAAACGACATATATATATATATATATATATATATATATATATATATAAAAATACAATCGAAGCAATCCACGAGGTCGGGACTGCAGCAAATGAATGTGGCACGCATTCCCGACTACTGGCACATATGATTTATGTACTCGAAGTCCAGTGCTCTGTGCTACAGGTAAGGGAAGGTGAGCTCAGTACGATCGTATCGAGGATAGAGAGAGATCGAAGCAATCCACGAGGTCGGGACTGCAGCAAATGAATGTGGCACGCATTCCCGACTACTGGCACATATGATTTATGTACTCGAAGTCCAGTGCTCTGTGCTACAGGTAAGGGAAGGTGAGCTCAGTACGATCGTATCGAGGATAGAGAGAGTATCTCTCAAGTCGCAAGTACCAGCAGCACAAGTGGAGTTATCGGCAGAGCCTATTGCACCTAACACCATCCTATAGCAATGAAGGAAGAAGAAGCCGCAGGAGTGGAAGACCAGCAGGCGAGGAAACCAGATGTTTGAGATGAGCTGTCAAGGACCTTCTAGGCCTTGCGAGAGCTCTCTCGTACTCACAGGGTGGTCCGAAAAAAAAGAAAGGAGAGGGATAATTTCCACAGCACTCGGGTGCATCGGCTCTTTCCGCGTAACTGTGCTCTTTACGACGATGGTTCCCTGCTGGTCGCAATCCTGATGCTTCGAGACTCTTGTTTACCCGGTTGCTAGGCAGCGGTTGATATGCCGTAAATAGGCGACCATTCTCTCCTGCTTTTGGTGACCTTCGGCGGGAAGACGCGAGGAGGTTCGATTTTATTAAAGCGCGAAGTTCATCGTCGACGTGGCAGGGATTGGTAGACCGAACGCAGAGTAAATATGGATAACAGACCCTGGTATGACGCGGATGATGGAAAAATAAAAAAAAAAAGGAAATTATAATCTTGCAGTTTTTATTCGTTTTGATTTTGACGTCTTTCGTCGTTTATTTTTATCTTTTTCGGCCATAAGCTACAGGCTTTTCTTGATCGGTTCGATCGGCTTCTCATTGGGCTCCTGTAGATTCGAGTTATGTTTACATGACGTAGATCCGGGACCCTCGACTGTCACTGGATGACATCTGTCGCCGTCGATCAGCCTGCCAATTCTCCGAAGTCACAATGGATTAGCTTTAAGCACAATGACCGGGCTCTACCTGTTACCCCTTGCGATGTTTTGATACGTGGCCACATAGAAACGCGCCCGACTTTCCTCAGGGAAGAACGTTGTGAATGTAAACATTCGTGGGATGCGCGTCGGCGGATGCCACGAGTTACCCATGTGAGAATGTCTTTACGAGAGAAATTATTTTGTTGCTTTCCTGTGGGAAAGATTGTCCTGGATGACGTCCAACATTTGGCATACTCCAAATATTTCGCTTTGTTTTTTTGTTTTTTTTTTTTTTCAAAATTTTTAATACGCATCTTATCCGGAGCACACAGTATATGGCGTCTACCGGCCAGTCAGTTACACGAGCAT
Source organism: Cephus cinctus (assembly GCF_000341935.2). NCBI lineage: Eukaryota > Metazoa > Arthropoda > Insecta > Hymenoptera > Cephidae > Cephus > Cephus cinctus. The sequence continues at coordinate 922,715 of NW_014332865.1, forward strand.
TATCCTTGAAGATATTAAGTCCACGAGAATTCGTTCGCTCTCGATGAATCACAGTACTTCCCAGGTGGGTACTGGTTCCTTGAGAATTCGCAACGGTTCATGAAGTTCCGCAACGGTTCGGCGAAGTAGGATGCACGGCACCTTGACATCCCAGAGGCCACGTGTCCCCCGGTGAATGCGCAAGAGTAAATTGCAACGTGAACGTATATATATATTCTTTTATTTTTTATTTTCTTTCTTTCACTTCCTCTCTCACTCTCTCTCTCTCTCTCTCTCTCTCTCTCTCTCTCTCCATTATCCTTTAACGTGGCCTCAATGACTGCCGGCAGAAATTCATTTCACACATCCTACATAGCGCCCGGCATGTCTGACGCATTTATGCATTTCACAGTGCATAAGTCCAGCAGCTGGCTTGGAAGTTCTGACGAACGGAACGACGTGGTTGACTGCTGATGGTACCGCGGAGATTCTTGAGTCGTGAAAATTACCCCCCAGGACGGGAGGTGAGTACGAGCGGAACGACTTGAGGATGAGCTCGGAATTGTTCGAAGCCAGGTTCATGAACGCCGATGCATCGTGAACGGATATAGCTACTGTTGGGAAAGTCGACTTCCCTCTGACACGTATAACGTATGTGGCCTGCCTTTGGTATTTTATTTGTACGATCTTGCCTTCAAATCGGATGCGTTTACTCTATTCATTCAGCCCGCATAGTGGCGTGTTATCCGGTGGTTAATGAGACGCGATATTAATTATAATTCATGCAGATAATCATCAGATTAATACCGGCAACCGGACATTACTCGAACGCGTGTCGAGCATCTTCCTCTCTATCCTAATGCTGGCTCGCAGGGTCTCATTTCCATATTACATCTTTCATTTCTCTCGTTAATTTCGTCTCTGCGAGTATCTTACCCCGGTTGGCTCAGCGCGTCTTACGTCGCTTACAGAATATGCTGTGAGTATATATATATATATATATATATATATATATATATACACACACACAGGTAATCTACAGGACTCTCCTGTTTCTACGAAGCTCTCTTATCTTTCCACGTGTCTTTCTCACGTGCTTCCCCTCAGACTCACATATTATCTCATCTCTTGAATTTCTCTTTCTTTCTCCCCCAAGCGAGAAGCTTTAACCGGGCACGAATCAGAACTCAAGAGTGGAAATGGTGTTACGTGTAAATATTGTGAGACGTGGATGAATACTCCAAGGCGTCCTCGAGTGCTCTTTGCCTCTTCTAAGCAAATACCAAAATGCCAGAAGCAAATAGAGCGCCACCGTGCAGAGCCTAGCAAATCCTCGTGTGAAGATAATACGTACTTCTAAAAGAATAAGAACGAGAGGACGAAGAACGTCAATCACCAGCGAGACCAGGACCTTCCAGGTCCAACTGGACCCAGAAAATCCTTTTAGTATTTTCTATGAATCCTAATTCTCTTCCTTCGTTTCCTCTCGTCTTTATTACTGATCTCTTGTCTTTGTCTTTCACTCTTTTTTTTTTTCTTTTTTTTCTTTTCTCCCCCCGTATTCCCGTTCATGGGAAACCCTGTAGGTATTTCTGTGACACGTTCCTGTCTTCTTGAGATGTTGACTCGTACCTCAATTATGGCTACGCGCCGAGTCCCATTAATCATTCCCATCGAAACAACAATATCAACTGTCATAACAAGCCTGGCCGTTTGCATAATCTCTCCTTCTTCGGTAACATAACCCGAGGCCTCAGTTTGAGGGAACCGTAAAAAGTGGCTAGGAGGGAATTCAGCGCCGGCCATTGGTACCGATCCTTGAGCAATCTTCTCGGGCGCAGTGCAAAAACAGTCTTGGTTTAAGCAATTGCCTATGATCGTACAGTCCACGGTGTAGAAGTTCATGGAAAAACATTCGCTACGAATTCGGAGTATCGAAATCGTCGAAAAGTCATCTTCGATCTCCCAGCATCAGCCAGCTTGACGTAATAACGCAATGCCATTAAAATGGACCATTTACCAATGAGCTAAAAAGGGAGTAAGAAAAAAGTTGTTTTAACGTAATCTGAACGAGGACGATTTCTTCAGGGTCCATTCGATTCATAAAAGTGTCCTACGATCGATTACACGGATCGATTCTCTCAGATCCTACCGTCTGTCTGAGCAGCGATCGACCAGTACACGGACCAGGTTATAACAAGCTACTTGTAACTGACACGCCAGGTGTCAAAGGTTAGAGTCGCACGATCAGTTGGATTCGGTCGGGTCGTCGTGAAACAAGTTCCTGGAATACGTCTGGAAGGCCACCGCGAGACTGCGCCACGGATGCTGTAGGTTTCCTAGGCTATATCACGCGTTGGTACTTTCTTGACACCCGGTAGAATCCGAACGTGGTACTAGCAGCAGGTACACCTACAAGGTACCCCTTAACTCTGGCAGTCACCGGCAATTACTAATCTTTGGATTAATCTGGACACAGGGACTTGCTCTTTGCTTCCTCCTCTTCTTCTTCGTTCGCATTCACCATTACCATCAGCGCCGTTGCCACTGTATTCTCTCGTCCTCCCTCGTTCCCATTACCAGGATAAAAGGAAAGCCGTGACTTCGGACTGTCCGGCTTTCTGCGTGGCTATAATTTTCATTGGAATAATGCATGCATCGCGAACCTCCTTCGTCTTCGGAGACATCAGGGACAAGATGCTGGCGCGCACCGTAAAGATGATTATGTTATTTTCAGACTCGTCTTGCTATAGTAACCCCCCTCCATGGAGGTTCATGCAATGGGAATGATTATGGCACGTCAGACCATTGCTCGCTTGGAGATTCTTTTTCAATTATTTACAAGGCGCCATCATTCGACGTTTTTCCTGCTCCATGTAGGTTCCTCTTGGACGCAATTACTTATTTGCTATATTTTCAGCACTCGACCCGAGCCCGATAATACGGGGTATTCGTTAAATAAAAAAGATAAGAATTAAACAAAACAGAAGTAAACAATGTAATTATTCGATGCGTCCTTGACTCAGTGAAGTGGTTCACGAATTTCCAGATACCGTGTGGATATCTTAAAAAAAATATACCAGTAGCTTGAATTACGCGACATGGGTTCACCGTATTTTTAACACATATTTAACGTGACAACAGGTTACGAGGGAGATCGATTAGTCGGCAAAAGTGCAATATAAATGTCAGTTTGATAGAAAGCAGCTGCCGACAGAAGCGGAGGTAGAAATAAGAGGCGTCAAGCTTAAGGTTGCTGTTAGAACCATTGACAAGTAAATAGACCGTTTCGACAGATATCATAGACGCTGGCAGATCACGCAAAGGTAAGGCTAATAATGATCTTCGCGTTAATGTATCTCGCGCAAGTTAATCCGCGAACGTAACGCGAGGGAACTGGATGGTTTTAACGGGCACGTAAATAGAGTAAACGCAGTTTCCGTCGTATTTCATGCACACAAGGACATCTTGCATGATCACACCGCACGAAAGCATGGATAACCAAGTATCAACTAGAGGCAATGATATGCTCGTAGAAATACATAGCTAGTTACGTATGACGTAACGTATTTCTCAGTTGAATAGATGTTTAACGGATATTCATCATTCGACCAGTACCATCCATCCTGGCGTCTCAGTAAAAAAGTATCCAATTAGTCCTACGTAACAAATTGGATAACGATCCTAGTAGCCTCTGGTCCTAAGCGCGGCTTAAGAACAAGAGGATGCCCAGTGGCCTGCATAGTAGGATAATCCGTAGTAGGCCGTAGAAAAGGCCCACTTAATTACGACTTAAACCCCTGGGAGGTCCCAACCTTGTCAAAACTACGGTCAAACCATGCGCCACTTGACTGCTTTTAACCTTTTAGGGATAAGATGAAGGTTTCCGTATGAAAAGCTACCACGAGGAACCTGTCGTACCTACTTCGTCAGCATCGTAACCAAGGTAGGCATAGCTTGTGCCTTATATATATATATATACATTCTTCAACCTTAAGGATACAGGTACGTACATACGTCATAGCTGACTTGGCGATGGTTCGCAGGCGTTCGACTGACAAATTTCCAAGCAACGCCTCAGCGCGCTCGACTTGTCCTCTTTTACTGAACCGACGTCGTGCACGGTTTGCTACTTCTTAACCTCACTTTTTTTTTCGCATCCCGGAATTAGGTACGCGGGTCCCTGACGTTTGCGAACGGAAGGACAAATCAAAATCAAATCCTCAAAGATACCTTGATCACCGGACTCGCGCTATTACGGCCGAGTGACGATGTTTTTTTTTTGCGCAGGTGCATTCGCTCGCCCGCGAGTGAGTTGTTTCGTTCGGGGCCACCCTGTATACAGTAGAAGCTGCGTGATAGAGGAAAGGGATTTTAAATTCCCGTAAAAATGACTGTTTTGCCTCGTTGCCGGAATCGCTTTATTTTTTTCGATTCCTCTATTTCCAGGACACCACGCTCCAAGAGGTTCTTACCGTCAAAACGTCGGCGTTATTATTTCCGCTGCGACGCTTCAGATAATTCGCAAAGTTATTCGTGCCCGGAGGCCCTCGGGGCATTGGTGCCGGTAATTCACCTTAATTCGGGTGGCCTTGTACAACGCGCGGCATTGTCCGATGCCGAAATAATGCCTGTAACTTCGATTTAATTATACTTTGCATCCGCGTGGCCTTAGGCCATTTTCTACGAGTGTCCCGAGTATCGGATATTACAGTACTCGCGAGTCTTAACCGCGGCGATGTAAACAATACTAAGAGCGAACGAGAATGGAGTTTACCTTAGTCAGTGGCAAGTAGACGACAATTGAGGTAACTGCCGAAAAATTTTGGAAGGAACAAATAGGTTACACGAAACGAGACCGGAGGTAATTTTTGATCCGGTAGGAAAACCAAGGTCTTCTGAACTGGCCGGTAATGTCGTTATTGTTCGGTAGCAAAGATATGGAGTAGGACGAAGAGGAGGTAGAAGAAACAGAAGAAAAGAAACCTCCACAAAACCTCCTACTGTTTATATATATATTGAGGTATATACATGGAGTACGTATATTATATACGTAGCGAGCTCCCCGGCGTAGCCGAGTAGCAATTACAGGTGAGTGAGGTCAGTGTTAATACGACACTTGCGTGAGAGACAAGTTCCAAAAATGACATGGTTCGCGGCCGGTGCGCCGGTGTTTTCTTGCGTAACCTTTTGCACAATACGCACGATATCTTCACGTCGGCAAAGGTCCCGCAGTAAAGAATATTAATTTCGTACATTATGTGCTGGGCAGAGACAGCATTTGCCGTATTAGTGCCCACGGTCGTTATAATAATAGGTTTTGTTCTAGGTACAGCCGAGGTCGCTAAATTGCAGCCGAGCTAATTATGTACACGAATTATTAAATATCGCCTTAACATACGAAATTCTACACGTGAGGGGCAGGACGAAGATTTGGAAATAAAATAATTAGCGCGCACGCACGCTGGTCCGGGTGCTATGGATTTTTAGTTGAAATCATAGATTCTAATGTAACCGTCTAAGGTCACGGGGATCAGCTTCGATACTGAATGCTGTGGGATATTAAATATGGACGGAGAACACTCTCAGCACGCAAAACTCTCAGCACGCGATTTTACATGACACAGGTGTATTGCAATTTTAATGAAGTGATAATTTATCTTGCGTTTATGGTTACGTAATAATAGTTTTCTAAGCTTCATCATTTTTCAAGACTATCGGGTACCTGAGATAGTCCTTCGTCTGGCATCAGACTCCGACATTCTGGGCTCGCTGAACGATCTTGCTCGACTGTCGTTTGCTGCGATTTGATCACGATTTGTTGCACTTCGTTCATGTGTTCAAGAAAATATAAATTTTGTACAAATACACAAGACACAGATACCAATTAGTCGTTGACCCATGATGAGCAATCGAGTTCGTCACTTAACACTCAAAGTTCCAGGCACTTCCGGTCTCAGATTAAAATTCGTACGAATATCCGTCCCATACAAAAGTACCAATTCACATGTTGAAAGATTCTCATAAACATAAATAATCCACGAGTCCGTCGCGTCTACCAGCAATCCACTCGTCCACCAAAGTCACAAACTCACAACGAACCGTTATCAATGAAAAGTTGTGAAAAAATCTTTATCCTTGTATATCTTCATAGCGACCCTCGAAGATTACAGGATTACACCGTTTGCCTGCCGTTGCGTAAAGTCAACATCGTGGCTTTCCATTTGCCGCCTGGGCGCACGCGAGATCCGTCAAGGCGTTGTTCCTCCAGAAATCGTGTCGTCGCTCTTACGCGTCTACGTGACCAGGCGCGTCCCATTGGAACATTCGAAAGCCGTGAAGTCCAGGAGGCGATCCGGATCCGATATAGGGCCTAAGCGAAGGGGTTGATCGCGAGCGGAACGTCGACTACCTGGGTCGGCGGGTTCTCGGGAGGATCGCGCGAATGGCTAGTGACAGTGGCGAGGAGGATAAGAGAGGAAACCACGCGACTCTCCGGGTGCCGCAAGGAGAATCAGAAGTCTGCTTGGATGGTTGGTAGGGGCCATGTCCTTCCTATTGGTGCTTTGATTCAGCTGTTCCTTTTCGTCGACGCATAAGAGCGTACGCGCACGGACAATCCGCATGGTCAAATTACGTCATGCCCAGTTCAACGAGGAGTGGACGTAGGTAAACTTTCCGGCTGGGTCATTATCACGATCTTTCATAGATGAAAGTACGCACGGTGTATCCAAGTCGAGCCGGTACCAGGATATAGGCAGTGAAGCACGTGTTAAGACGCAGCACGTGCGATGAGACGCATAAAATCGATGCTTCGAATCTTCTTTCGTTCCGATGCGACGACCAGGGGCAAGGTCATGTTGAATAGGTTGGTACCGCTTGGAGATTCTTGGCCGTTTCGGAAACCGAGCACCTAACCGCATCGGAACATTACGCGGCTACGAGACCAACCTATAGAGGAGCACTTAAGTCGTGTGCGAGAACGCTCGAATGGGCCAACAACGTCACTTCAGCCTCGGGTTATGGTTTCTCAACTGGTACCTCTGGCTACGCGGTGCGACGCTTTAAAGCGATAAAAGTCGGAAAAATAACTCGGCTACTTTCACTCCTCGAAACTGAATACAGTTCTGTATGTTGAAAATGTTGATTTACGTTTCGCGTATTCTTGGTACGCTGGTTAGGCCTGCCCTTTAGTTCCCGAGGGATACAAAGAATCGTGAGGTTGCAAATAATCCAATTCTGGTTTCCACGTCTAGAAAATCCATGGGTGCTTCGATTTAATCGCCATCATCTTACCAGAGACTGGTTTACCCGAGTGGTAGGCACCCCATGGGTGGCCATGGAGTTTTTTGTCATCCTAGAGTAGACTAAGGTAAGACCAAGGATACTGCGCAACGGGACGTTTCGCGTGGAAAACTCGCTGGTAAATCAAGCTGAATTCCTCACGAGGCCTCCGATCACGCTGGATTACGGAACGGCGTAAGTAATTATAAGTGGTAATTACAATCAGCGACGCCCCGTAAAAATCTATTGCGTAAGCGAGAAACGGCAAAACGACGCACAGTCTGCGGTCACGGCGGCAGACTGTTTCTAAAAGGACAGGTAATAGTCCTATCTGATTGCGGTTCGCCGATACTTAGCTACACCTATATAAGGTGTGACGTGTGCTTTAAACACGGCAGCGCATTTGCAGGGCCAGAGGCCAAGGCGGTATATAATGTACTAGGATCATGTAAATTTACATCTTAAATAACAATGCACTGCATCGACAAGTTAAAACTGATCAGCGCGCCAAAGACTCGAAACTTCGATTACGAAAATTTGTCAAGAGTACATACGTATGCTCTGCATAGATTTCATCAATTTAAACTGTTTTTCTCGTTCTTTGAATTACGCTGTCAATTACAATTGGTTCAAGTATTTCATACAGAATTTCATGCGTCTCGTTGACGTAGTCGTAAACCAAAGTGGTTCCGGTCAGAATTTCATAGTAATACTCAAATAATAATACCGATCTACTGTTTAATGGGCAATTATTATTATTATCATTACCGTCCCAATTCTCTGTCAGACAACCTTTCGCTGATCGTTACGCGTTTCAGTTTCTCATAATTTAACTACAACCGTCATATAGCTTAAAGGCTGTTCTCGCTTATCTACGTTATCGGATCAGCGGTAGATCGTTAAGTTTTTCCAGGTCCGCCCGACATAATCAAAAGGTTCGCATGAGCGAGAACCCAAGGTAAAAGCGTCGTGGCGCTTTTAGCAGGAGAGATAATTTTTCGCGCGTCGGCAAAGTTACACATTGCAACGACTCGTTATATTAAGACACGGTTACGACGGATAATTGTTGGCTGTCCGAGATCAGCTGGAGCTTCGTCGTGGCTGGGGTAGTACTGTAGTTGCCGTTGTAAATAACAAATGTCCCGTTTATGGATCGTAAACGCCGCTCTAACTACGCTGGCTATCCGTTCTCAGAGGGACTCCAATACTGCGTTTCCTACTTCGTATATCACGCAGCCGTATCACACAGCTCCTTGAACCCTTCATTAGAAGATTCGCGAAAAAGCATCCCAACGATCGGCAGGCGCAAGGGAGCCTGGGGCAGCGACAGACCGTGTGGCAGACGATAATAATCGCCACGTGTATTTCACGCTGTATACATACGTTCTATGTACATAGAGATTTCCTGGACACAGGACCAGCGAGTGGATAGGCCGGAACAAATAGTAGCGAAAAAAAAAAAGACGTACCTGGAAGGAGCGATGATGAGGGTGATGAGGATGATGGAATTGCGGTGTGTGAATCATGTCGCTGGATTCAAGTTCCTTTTCCGACGATAAATTAGGACTGTCCTTGTCCTCTGAGGAAGACACCGCTGAATCTTCCTCTCCAGTTTCCGAAGTCTCAGGAGTGACCTGGGCTGCCTTCTCCTTCGTCTTCTCTAGGTCCTTCTTGGTCTCCTGAAAGATTGATCTCAGCGTGAGGATACGGAACCTTAATGCAGCCACTGTCTTGGATAGCGGACTGACCTCTGCTGTCTCAGGCTCATCGAGCCCAACCAGCTCCAAAGCCTCCTCGAGGCTAAAACCGTCAGGTAGACCTAGGGAGTCGTTGCTCAAGAGAGCCTCGACACCAGTTGCTCCTAGGAGACTACCCCCGAGTAGATCCGATGCGAAGTCATTCCCCAATCCTAGAGTAACGTTCAGGCCCAAGGTGTCTTCTGCGAGTCCTGCGAGCGTTTGGTTGTCCAAGCCCAGGGCAGCCTCCTGCAGGAGGTCTTGGCTGTCCTCGCTTTCGTTCTGAGTTCCGGATAGGATGTACTCGCCTGGAAATCAATGCAGAATCATCGTTATGTTAGGCTCCTTCACAGCGGACACTTTTTTTATTGACTTCGATTAATGGGCGGATCTTGCTCGAATGATTTCTTCGCTTTGCGAGTCTGCAGTGATGGCTGCTGGTCGTAATTTAACGAACGGAGCTATGTTGACTGAGCGACTGTGACGTCTCTTCCGCCAAGAGAAGATCAGATTCAAGCCCGTTAAGGTCGTAATTATTAAGGTAATTGCATACCGAAGTCGCCGCTAATTGTCTCCTTACATCCCGTATATTTCAGAACCTATATCGTGGTATGACTATCCTCTCAAGCAGCCTTGATTTAGTCTTGAACCGGCTCTACCTAAATGTCTGTACCTTGTTAAATGTCAGCCATCTTCAAATGGCATCGCTAAATGATCCTTGAATCCGGTCTTATCGATGACACTAGGTGGTACACGGGAATCGTATCTCTGATTGACACTTCGTAGTGGGGATGCATTATTGAAGTTTTATGTTCCTCGTCGGCATCACCGATCTACACTGGTCATATTTACAACTGATTTCACACTGCTTCACTACCGAACAATATATATCGATTGGTCTCTTTCAATAGAAACGCGGGACTTTTGAATATTCGCAGACTCACGGTTCCAACCGGTACACGTACTTATGCACGTGATATTTATTTGTAGAAGACGCGCAACATTTTCACGGAATGTGAAAAACGGCTCCGTTCCTTCTCGGACGCGCCACTTGAAAGCTGACTGGGAGCTACAGGCAGGTAAAATTTTCGGTGGAGGGGAGTCGTGAAAAAAAGAAACGTAACTAATTGCGGGACAAAGAGGGTGTTGTTGAAGATCCACCTGCTGCCTCTAGCAACCCCCGAGGTTCCCGCCCTCCGACCAATCGTCTTATTCGATCTGATCCCTACTCCATCCCTTGCGCGGACACCAAACGCTACCCGGATAATGCATTCGTGCAATGCTCCATAGAATGACTATCGGAGTCATTTCGCTTATACGAAATCATTAAAAATATATATATATATATATACTACAAAACTATTTAATTTTTTAAAAAGAACTTTACCAAGGTAAATAGATTATCGTTTCGTGTCTTCTTGAATGAGACTGGTTTAGTGAATTTCTTAGTGTCCCATTCGTAAGGGATGATACGAAGTCAAAAAGATGTCCGGGCTAGACAAGGCCCTGGACCTGGTGGTTCGTTCGGAAAAGAAAGCGGCGCCGGGGATATTTCGAGGGTAGGCTTTTCTCAGCACTCTCGGGGATGTTATTAGAGATAATAATCTCATGAAATAATAATTCTCGCTCTACCTACAGTCTCGAGACCTGGACTGAACTACGACTGGGTTATCCCGAGGGTGTTTCGAGGATGAGAAGGGCGGCTTTTCGTTCTGCGGCTGACTTTGAGTGCGGCCAGCAGAGAAAGGTCGCACCTTTCGGACGTCTATTACATTAACAAGTGGTGGCAGCCATTGTCTGGCCCAAATGCGAGCCCAACCGCACAATAATGGCTGCCGTAATTTGGAGGAACTCTGGCCGCCCTATACTATCCGGAATGGAGGCCACCCTTCTGCACGGGAAGTTACGAAAAAATTCGACCCTCTCAAAAATGTCTCGAATACTCGAAAGAAAAAGAATTTCCAAACGGAAAGCTAATTCTCGTACGTCTGAGCACTTGGTTATCGTGATCTCGACATTTGAATGGAGTTTTCATATTGTACAAAGTAAGAAGGAACATGGATACGTAAGTCCAGAACGATGATTCAACGATTGCGCGATGATCTGAACAGTTTTTTTTTTTAAATCGAAGAAAAAAAAAGTTATTGCATGACCGATCGTCAGGTTTTTATTTACTTTTGTGAGGTTCCTCGGAAAAAGTATCTGAGGAATATTCCAAGGACCTTGTAATTACGTGAGAAAGAAATTTTTCTTTATATTCGACGATTATACTTGTTTACGTACACAAGATACGAATTAATGTATTTTAAGTCTAAAGATATGCCGATTTACCAAGATCTGCTACGTTTTATTTTTTTGGAGCTACATCGAAATTCAATTGGGATTTTGGAATGCGATGCTTGTGTTTCACGTGAAACGTCATAATTCAGTGTCACCATTGGCACTGTGTCATTAATCATATCGAAGATAAAGAGCAACCCCTACAAGCCTAAAGGACCGTGTGCCCACATTGGCCAGCTACCCTCTCCGGCCGGGCATCGATATCTTCTCGTGTTTCTGATTCAAACACGAGCTAGATACGCGGGACATGTACGTATAATATTCCAGGAGCAGAGTAGGTGGAAATACTGATGATCCTAGAGCAGGATATCTATTTGAAATAATCACAATGCTAGGAGTGTCAACGATAGATACAACGATAAACTGGTACCAAAACAGTTCAGACTGTCTATACTGAATTGGATTCTAGTTCGAAGATAAATTCTCTTTTTTTTATTATCAAAAACCTACAGGTATTAGAATTTCAAAATTTATCTCACGACAGATCGCCATAACCCAGTATGGTAAAAAGAATTTTTTCAAATTACAGACCATATACACCCGTCGCTTAGAAGTTATACAAGGGTTTTCCAGGGGATGATTTTTCCCTGCAAGAAAATTCTGATCCTCCAGGGTACGAATTATTCAGTGGGATTGTTCAAATTCGCAAGATCACGCCACCGGTCTGTACCTATCGGCACGGTCGGTATAGCTACCTACCTCTAGCGGAATAATGCGAGAATCTCTTTCAATTCCACGGTCCCTTTGAACTTGCCTAGGATCACTTCCTAGACTACGGAATTCTGACAGATCATTTTTCATATTTCGCCCGGTCGACTCGGCTTAATGACGCTTCCTGATAATAATTCCTACGTTACACGGCAGAATTTCTTCGCCTTCTTTCCTCTCTCTCTCTCTCTCTCTCTCTCTCTCATTCTGTTCTCTTTTCCCGGCAGCGGCTACGCGAACCGTAGGTATCCATTTTCCCCTATGTTATACAGGAGCACGAATGGAGTCGTGGAAGCTCGTAAAGTCAGACGGTATTGTCCTATCGAGTGACAAATATATCGGAGCCAATTTTATTTGCGTTCCCTAGCTCTTAACAAAGGGTGGAAATGCACGACAATACGGGAACGTGGTTTGACATCTTATTTTTACGGTTGACATAGATCGTGTGAATATTTCGTGCGCCGGTCACCTGGCAGTACTGGCTGCTTAAATCGTAATTGCTACCATTAATTTTAATTGTTGTATTGCTTGCTGTCAGCCCTTCCATTAAGCCTAGTTTAGTCCGAGTCGAGTCTGACGAGCTGCGCCAACGCGACGTTACGCCATCGCACGGTGTTCCTCGCGTTGCGCCTCACGATTATTGACGGAAATTCCGAGTTTCCTGGAGACGGGCGGTTCCCGGGAGCTTTTTTTCATTATATTCTTTAATCTAATACCCTTTTTCGTTTATAACATCTGTAATGTAAAGATGGCCACATCGCTGGACTTCGCATCCGACGTTCGCCGTTCATCGGATCAGAAATTAGGATACATAATTTCGATACCAAATTTTTTGTGGAAAATATCATTTTTGATAATATTTTTTTTTGACGACTCTACACGCAGAGTATGACAATCAATTCTACGGAAGTGTCATGTCAATTTGGATTAAAATATCGTTCGCTGAACATTTAACGCGATAGCGAATTTTGGGTGTTTCCAAATTTTCAAATTTATGTCATTAACGTTTTTCAAAGTTCAATCGACGTACCTTAGGAGGATTAATCCAAAGTGTAAGTAATCCCAAGTGATAGTGCGAAATGGACAGTAGATGAGCTCACAGTAATTATCACAGCACAATTTAATGTAAACTTGCAGATAGCAAATTTATTGCTTAAACGTTCTAACTGCTAATGTTCAATCCTCCCTTAAAACACTATTAACATTGTTCTAAACGAAAGAGTGTATCCAGCCCGATGTAAATCATTCCGCCGCACTCGGAAGTGACACTAAAAAATAAATGCATCTTCAAAGTACACAAGTCCCACGTCTTAGAAGGTATCTGGTTATTATCGTACGACACTACGGCTCTTCGCCGGCACAAGCGGATCCGTAATAACGAGAGGAATCTAAATAAATGAGACACGTCGAAGAAGAGAATATTTGTCCGATTTTACTTCCTCTCAAATCACAATCGACAAGGAATATTTTAATTGAACATCACTACAAGTATTCGAATTGAATATCATCACAGGAATATTGGTCATTCCGAAAACCCCGTATTACGAGGCCTCCTCAAATCTTCCAGTGGATCACAACACTCAGCACCGCCAGATGATTTCGAGGTGAGCGAAGCATGGAGTTGACTGATAGACTATCGCTTAGCCAGGGATTGCCTAACCGCAGCCAGCCAAGCATTGTCCGGAGACGCGGGCTTGCTGTTAAAAAACGGACCAATCACGTCGGGGTTGGCTGTTATTCCAATATGGCTGCCAGACAATGCGCGCAGGAGGACTGGAGGTTAGAGTGGGAAGGTCTCTACCCATAATGCCATTCTCCGGCTCCCTGCTGAGCAGGGAGCGTACCAAGGCCTGATGGCTCGACGTTGCCACACCGTAGGGATCAGGGATGCATCTTGGACAGGGTCGATGCCGCATTCGAATTACCCGGAGCTTGCACGGGGG
>NW_014332865.1:936847-943423 GCF_000341935.2 Cephus cinctus
GGGGGGGGGGGGGGCGGCATCGAAATACGTATTTCAAATCCTCGTGCATACAACGTATGAACGCATCGATAAATGTAAAGGAATGTTTGCCATATGATATTGTAGGATATTGATAGGGTAGTTTGGTCGATGTTACTCCTATTTTCCAAAAAAAGCTTTTTATCATCGAACTTATAATGATTTGAGGTTAAGGTAAATTTATTATTCGTTTCAATCCGTCTAATGCGTGCTTTTTCAGTTCTGATGGGATTTTGAAAATTTCTTTTACACCTAATTTATTTCTAACTCCGGCGAAAAAAATAAATTCCTGACCTGGCTCAACTCGTTGAATTATCATCGAGATACTTCAGTCTCGAAATTGGTTCTCGTATATAATCCTATAAAAACATGCTCGGGCCTATAGTGACTAGCGATTCTTGAAGACAGTCAGCGGCGCAGACTTGGCTGTAGATAAAGGTTGTAAACCACTGCTGTTAAGATACTATCTAAATCCTGTCAAATGCTTCCTCTATTGATACCCTTTATTCTTATGTCGTCACTCTCACTGTGACTCGCTACGAGAGATCCTTACTTGCCCACTGTAGTGTATATCAGATCAGCCTGGTAATTACCACCAATAAGATCATGAGCGTATGGGATTAATGCATTCTGGCATAACGTCAGTCGAGTCGGTATTAAAATCTCAAAGAACCGTAGAGACACGAATAAAAGTGTATAATGACATCGTAGCCTACGTTACAGACAGTAACGTTCTTGTAGGTTAAAAAAATTCAAAAATTCATTAAAAACTCTCGTTTCCATTGACCATGAATTTCCCAGCACATACCGTCCGATAATTTTACTTAATCACGCTGGACCGGTACCTACTGTTTCCGTGTTTCCTAAAAAAAAGGTCTCAATCAAGGTTCCGTGCAATGACGGACTTTTAGGGCTTAAGTTTTCCAAGGAACTTTTAAATGCCTTACTCCATCTAATAAACCTGGTCTTATCTCGCGGCAGGATCCGAACTAACCGAATTGTAATCAAGGAAGGGAGGTCCAACCGACAATATGGACTAAGGTAGTTTATCTGACAGGGATATAAATGATGTATAATATTATACAGAGATTCTAGGCCCAACCACGAATTTTCTCATCACCCTTTACCACCCTCCCCTCCTATTTGAACTAGATTAACTTTCCAGAAGGAATCATCGAATTCTTTCCAAATACGTCCCAGACGCCTCTTCTTGAAGCTGGTCCATATTCAACATGGCCGTTGAAACTTTTAGTCAGCTTCTTTATTAAGCAATGGAGTACCGTGAGAGTTTAAAAGTGACTTTTTACCACGTATGAAATTCTACTGATAAATAAGACCCAGTTACACTACGGGTCCCAGGCACTTTGATAATTCAAATGCCATATCGATTGTGACAATGGCTTCATTGATAGTAATAATTATATACTGCCGGCCATGAGAGACTCGCGACGCGGAGGCTGCGCCGTGGACCAGAGTGGCTACGGCGCCCATTGTTCTCCGGTAACGCGGCCTTTGTCTGCTCTTGACTATATTCCCACTGGTTTTTTACCCCGATCCTCCTCTCCCAGGCCCCCTTCATTTCAGGACCCTCATCGGAACGCGCTCCACCCCCTGATATTAACCGTAGAGACCAACTGAGGTTGTCCGAGGTTGGCTCCGTGACTTCACTCGTCCGCGGGGCCCGAAACATTTTTCAATCCCCCGATTTTACGCCTCTACTGTTTCAGGTAAAAAAGTTTCACTTAAGTCCTCGGAAAACGAAGGAATGCCTCGCGCGCTCACCATGCTCGATCTAACCATCCGCCGCGCTTCATCTATACAAAGCTTCATCGAAGAACGAAACACGAGAAAAATCTGCAGAACACGTAGGCTGCAGGTATATCGGGTTACGTAACAATGGACGCTATTGTTATTATCGCATAGTCTCACAATAATTCTTACAGGCTTTAAGATCGATTACAGGATCACTCCGAACAAGGTAAAAATTAAAGAAGACCGAGACCAAAAGATCTTCAGTGCCGCGTCCTGTCCAAGACGGTACCAATATGGCTGCCGGTACGCAGAATCGAAAATTCAATGCTGATTGATATTTTTGTAAAAGTGAAAATAATTTTCTTAACAGCCATAACCAGGCAGTGAATAAATGGGTATCTATTAAATATATCCTAACCCAATTCTAAGCCCTATAATGCCTGAGTTATTCTATTGGCGATATGTCGAGTAAAGGTATCACGTTTAACAGTAAGGGACCGGGGGCACTGATTTATTAACCGATAAGTGCAAATCACTCAGGGAGCGCTAAGAGCGACGTTCGCTCCTCTGCGTTTCTCTTAAAATCCTACCGCTCCGAAAATGTAACGTAACAATGTATGCTCGATCTCGCGGAACCATTGTCGAGGAGCGCACAGGACACCCCGTACGTGGTAAATAATAGTAGGGCCATGAACTTGTGCTTTTACGCCATTGTCGAACTGGTGGCCCCCGTAACGATGTCTGATACAATCATGGCTCTTTCTTTCAAAGGGACATAATGCGGCTTCGAATATATACATATACATGGTAATAGGTATACCGAGAGACAAGGCGCTTATTCATTTCAACTATTCGCGAGGGTGATCGGTGACACTTTTATCATCGCCCATTTTCACGACGTCCGAGTCCCAGGTTACTAATGACTTTCATTCGGATATGCCGTTGATAAAAAAAGCTCATAGGAGCGTCGGGACAATTGAAAGATCCCCTATTCTTAGATACTGAATATATACAGTAGGGTCGACGTAACTTCACGTACACAGGCATCAACGTAAATGGTGACCGTGAAATTCGTGGTCGACCGTTACATCACGAGCAAGCAACTGCAAGAGCAACAATGCCGTATCGATATGCTACTCTCGATTGTGCCAGGGAGTTATCGAGTGGATATACGTATAGACATACGAAGGTTCAAGTGCTGAAATTAACTGTGAGCTAACATAATTAGGAGAATAATGGCCATTAGAAAAGTTGTCGGTCATTGTTGGCCCGTGAATGTACCTAGGACGGTGCGTACGGGTGTTACGTTGAATAGACTCTGGACGATATCACACCTCTCTCGTATACCGGGAGAACAAACAGTCAGCAGATTCGTAACTCGAAAGCGTTACGGTCCAGTTAGCCCAACCGTAAACACGCACGTTTAACGTTGTAAATTGTGACACGTCGTGACGCAAGGTGGAAGGTCCTAGTCGGATGACACAGGATTTAAGAATCATCGAGTATAGTCCTTACAGAGTAAAAGCAAATAACCAGTCACGCGAGTACGTTCGACTGGTTGTCAAATATACTGGCTAATTTGTAAAATGGGGTCAAGTTTAGTAGTAAAAAAACATTTTCGAAAAATCAAGTCACAGACCTACCGCAGAGAGTTCACTCGATAGGGACCCAGTCATTCTGGATTCTTTGGACCGTCAATGAACGTTGTTGCTACCTCGTACTATGACTTAGGGTCCTGGGTCTTTGGCTTGCACTTTTAAATCTCCCGCGCGCTAAGAATTTCCAAGCGGAGTCATGCTGGCGAAGTTGAAACTGTCCAAAAGCACCTTCGTACACAGGCACAGAGAGCCAAGAGCATTCGTGTACTTGGATATACACAGGGACGCAATTTATCCCGAGATTGAACTTACGGCTGGATCTTTCGTAGCCAATTTCATGGAAGTCGTGCAACGAGAATCTAGAATGTATGGAAGACGGAGTGGCCGATTAGTGTAGCTGCGGCATCGCTAGGCTAGGATGGTGCAGCTCGTAAACAAGACTTTACTACAAGGAGTCTCGCACCTAATAAGCTATCCGGTTTATTGGACGGTCTTACGCGTGAAGAGGTCTCACGAGGTTGAACGCCAGGTCGGAGCTCTATCGCAGTCGAGATAAAATCTCAGATGGAATAGTTGATATATGGAGTGTTGCTAACTGCGCCGCTGTTTATGGGACTGAACCCACATGATCCCAGGGCGCGTAAGAAACTTATGGAAAAACAATATGGAATGTAAAGTTTTACCTTGTAAAGTTGATTTTTAAAAAATATCTCGCGCCGCTGATAACTCCTAAGAAACGTGTGTAGCAAAGTGGGGCAAATGAAATATTGTCCCAGTTTTTGCATAATCGACCTTTCGTTCAGGCCACTCGAAGCGGCTACTGCAAGTTGTCGTGATGTGTGAAGTTTTTCGTGGCACAGTGGCCCCTTGCGACGCCATGACATTTACTTTTCGTACCATAGGCTTGTGGTGTCCAGACGCGATTCTAAACAGACTGCAGCAAACAGCTTTGCTGTTGCTGGTCCGGAGTCAGGATTTGAAATTTGCGAATGGGGTATACATACATCACAGGGTCCAACCGTACGAGGATGCTGCTTCTGAGCGGGCGGAACGGAATCGACGCGATGCGCGATGCTATGAAGTTAATCGATAGAACGAGACGTGTCTTACGGATATGTCGGATAAAAAAGTCGGGCGAGTTCGTCGTCGATTAACAAAGAAAGCAGTGGGTCGTGGCGCGAGGGAAAAAAAACTACAAGGTTGTTACCTTGATATTCGCTGCTACCTTAGCTGCTGCCTGCTACCCTAGCGGATCGAACGTGAATTTGACTCTATTTGCTCACGTCTTATTTCACCTTGATCTCTGGGCTCCGTCCTCTATGATTATTTTTCGTTGCTCTACCCGCGAACTCCTATAGGGATTATCTTGTAGTCATAGGGAATTCTATATTAGGAATCTACCGTAGAATCCTTGGCAGGATCGACCACGGACCTTCTCAAGTGCACGGTTATGCAGGATGAATGCATCTTTTGAGACCCCTTTTCTGGGACCGAACGTCTTGTGTCTGATTCATTCGGGGAACTTTTCACTTTGGCATCGATGCCACTCGGTTGGATTGTATTTGAAAAAAACCATGGGACTCTTATGGCTTTTCTTTTATTGCTATGGGTTTTTGATGACGGAATAAAAGGAAGGTATGAAATATCCTGTCTTCCTGTGTACACTTTGGGTTTTGATACTCGTGGATGACCATTGTATTGTTCCCTGTTAACCACGCGCAATTACCGTTCACTTGGGCTCGGATAGCAATTCCCGAAAAATTGTTCCTTTCGTTATGTTGGTATGTAGCAGGTTAATGAAATGAGTCTCAAATTGGACACGGACGGTGACTCGACACGGGGGGCGTTGCTTGTTACTTTTTATCGTCCGTAAGGATTTCTCAGGAAAGTCCTTCGACAAAAAATGGCTTGATGCAATAATGACAGGTTGGAGATGGGTGGAGAGGGTGTCTAAAAAGGGCTAATGGTGCTTGAGGTGACAGGCTGACCTCAACCGACTCAGTCTGATACATATCTATCCTAAACCAACACAATCCAGAACCTGGAGTCTTCTTCTACCAACCAGCCTTGTTTAATGTTTGGCTTTATATTCTTTACCGATGTATCTTCAAATTTGCTTCCATAATATTTCACGCGATCACCACATATATCCGATATCCAGACATCCTCAAGACTATTCTATTTCTACGAGGACGACAGATTTTTGGATAAATTTAATACTTTGATATTGTCTGTATATCAAAGTTTTGTCTACTCTTCGTTGTTCGCTTTAAAAAAATTCAAAGTTCACATTGAAATTGTGAATACTTGCATAATTTATATAGTTAAAATAAACGTTCGTCCTGAGACCATTGGAAGCATTCATTACTGCAGACTGGTATAGGCTTAGAGATCAAGTTCCTAGAACTTCTAACCACTGATACATCTCAAGCTGATGCTGCTGATAGATTGGTTGGTAAAAAATTTGTCTTAACTAAAACAACGTAACGGTTGGATAAAATCACTGTGCCTGGGCTACCATTAATTTTGCACTTTGGAAAATTATATTCGTCTTAGGCTATTCCGCTGACATCGATGCTCGTGAAGTATGGTTCTAGGGCTAAGACTGGGACATGATCAAATATAGAGAATCCTAAGGGAAACAAGGACTGGAGAGGGTAGAAAATATATTCCGGTAGTTTTCGTTATAGGGTTGGGATGATTTGCAAAAATCTATACGAATGTTGAAAAGCCAAATGGCGCTACCAGGTAAAAAGTAAAATTCAGGAGGGGCATCGAGGTGCTGTTACAAGGGATGGAAGGTGGGTAACCATTGTGCTCGAAAGTTAGCCCCGAAGAGCCGTGGTTCGAATGAGATAAAAAAAGGTATGAGAATATACTGAAAGGGGAGAGAAAGAGAGAGAGAAATAAAGAAGAGCGAAGTGTGGCTTAATTTTTCACTGGAATTGACACGTCATTATTTATTGGCGCGTCGTAATACGAGTTTTATGTAAATGTTTTAATCCACGGGGGAATTGAAATGTCTTTGAAGCACAGCAAAAGGACCGTGGTGGTTAGATGAGAAGGTATTCGGGCTTTTTACGTGCGCAACAATGGCGACCGGTTCCTATAAGTCGACCGTCCTAGAAGCCCAAAGTGCCACAACGGGACGTTCGTCTGCGCCGCCTGGTGAGTATCGTACGTACCGTAAGAAAGGGAGGGAGACAGT
>NW_014332865.1:943619-960966 GCF_000341935.2 Cephus cinctus
GGGGTTTATTTTAGTTCGAGGAGATTAATGGTAGGAATAATTAAAGTACCGAGAAAGGGTCAGACGATGACTTTTCAAAGAAAAGAAATCACGCGGCCCCAGGATCGACGATACCATCTTCTTGGACTCGAGGTTAGCGTCAAAGTGTAACTGTGACATTTTTAAAATGCCAAGGGGTACATTTTTGTTAAATTTATTTAAAAAATCTTTTATTTCACTAACAGGTTAATATATTATTATTTGTGGTTAAATGAGATTGTTATTGCAAATTTGTGTTAATCCTATGAAATTCCTAACCACGGGGGTTGTTTTGAGGGTTTTTGAGAATCCTGTGGAGATCCTTACTGAATTTTACTATTCGTACAGAATCATCTGGAATCCACACAGAGTCGATCCCGACGACTCGAAGCCTTGTGGCGAGGCATGATATGAGTAATGGTGTGTGCCCACGTTACAGGGGTGGATGTAGCAAGTCATGCCCCCAAGACCATAGCCCCGAACAGGCTCCGCCAAGCAGCTGCCCCCGAAGCGCAACCCCC
This sequence comes from Cephus cinctus, assembly GCF_000341935.2. NCBI lineage: Eukaryota > Metazoa > Arthropoda > Insecta > Hymenoptera > Cephidae > Cephus > Cephus cinctus. Next base: position 944,159 of record NW_014332865.1, read on the forward strand.
GAGGGATTCTGGCAAGCCGGGCTAACATGGCGGAACACGCACAGCTCCAAATATTGATTCTCTCGTGGGACGGAACAGCGATCTGAATCACAATGAGGAAATACCGGAGTCTGGGTCGCTTCCTGTTTCTTGATATTCCTTGGCTAAGCCGAGCTTGCTATTCTTCTATGAAGCTTATATGTATAATAGTATTGCTATTTTTCTCAAAGATGGCTACTAGTACCGTATCACAGATCAGAGGGATAGTGTGTACATCACGTGAGTCACTGTCATATTTTTTGGTACCGGCATATTTTTATTTTTAATAAAAAAAATTCGATTTCTTTAATTACATTCTTAATCACTCGCATAGATAACGAGTATTAGATACAATTTTTGTACCTGTTGAACGGTGCTTTTATAAAAGGAATTATTTTAATTTTTAGCGTGATCGAAGAAAAGAAGCCCAAAGTATCCATGACTACTAACATACTCGTAAGTCTCAATAGTAGGTAAGGCCCTAATACAACCAACAGGGTTCACTTCAATTTCGAATCCACTTGGAACGCAATTCGTTATGGTACTCCCCCCCCTATACCAAACCGTTCGTATATTATTTTTTCCATCACCCCACCCTTGTCGAATCGAAGCGGAAATTAATACGATATCCAAAATTGCAGCAGTCCCTACCCCTCGTGCTTGTACCCAGGGTTCTTCAACCGCGTCAACCACGTGTCCCGAAAATAGTCCTATATCCGATATAAATAATTGAAATAAAAAATAAAAATAAATTTAATGCCAAACAAAAATTGTCCGATATAAAGAATGTCCGTATAATTGTAAAAAAACTCGAAAAAATCCACATCGACTGAATTGGCTTAATTGGTTTGAAAAACTGTTCAATTTCGAAATTCAAACCACATACCAATCTATGTCGAAAGTGAATCTAACGCGTCAGTAGTCCATATCAATGGAAACAGTGTGCGAAACAATGGCTAAGACAAAGGATTGGCCCGTTCACGTGGCTGCGCATACGCATGGCGGATGCGGCCATGCTGTATCAGCGTCCCCCTAGGAACTTTCGTGTGACCACACATGAGCAGAAAGGCAGGAGGATCCACGAAACGCCCGCGCACGTGGCAGATGTTCCTGTTCCACATCCACGCAGGCGTTCGATATACCCCATTTGAAAAAAAAAGTTCACCGTTCCCAAGGACCATCGACGAAATCGAAGACCTGAAAATTTGTTATTTCTACACATGTTCGATACGTTGCGATACGGCAACTCGGGAGCTCAGAAATTTCATCCGTACAAAGTCAAAGTCATAAGAGCTCAACGCGATTCAGTGAAATGGGTCACAGAAGCGCTTACGCCTACGCGAACTGCAAAACTCCGTGGCAATTGTGATTTCCTGCGGTTTCCTCGGCGACGCTCCGTAAATCCACGTCCTTCGCACGTCCCGGCAGGAAGTCAAAGAAAATCCAAGAGTTGTCGTCGTTCTAGCGTAACTCCCAGGATACAAGGACTATTACGGTGGAAGTATGTTTGGAGCCTTGAAGTTTCTCGATATATCCAAAGACTTTTGGTTAATGCACGTTGATGCCTCTGATGAGTGTTTAATGCCAGGAGCAGATGGAAATATTAATTGGTTCCCTTTGAGCCTCCTATATGTATATAGGACGATGATGGTACGGCGTCTATTTTTCATTCCTTTTTTTTTCCTCAAAGGTTCTTTCCGGTTCGTTCTCTTGGCTTTCGGGCTATTCTCGATTAGTTCTCCAAGCTGAAGATAATATCTGGAGTCTATCGCTGAAGGCGGAGTCTATGAAACTGAACGCCCATTACGATCCTCATATGTATTATGTACGCTGATTTCTTATATTCTTAACTAAGGCTTTTACATAGGAGCAAGAAAGTTTTCCTTTGGAATTTATTATATCGATGGCTACGCCACTGTCCTTTCTCATTTAATATTTTATTAGCTATATATATATACTTTTATATATATATATATACTTTTACATTGGCTCTTTGTGCGAATTCACACTGGGTGGAACACGTCTATTTTTGGAATCGATGCTTACTCTGGTTACCAATGATTTTTCAATTAAAAATTCGGTCGATTGCTTACCATAGATATCGAATATTTTACGATCGATCAGGGATCTCGTCATCGATGACTAATACAGATTTATGGTATCGATCAAACGGTTTGTGAGAAGTTAAATGACGTAAGTCAAAAATCAAGGAAGAATTACGTGAGAATTTTTCATATGCCGTTTGGACTTTATACATCATTAATTCCCGCATTCACTTTCTCACGATAAATAGGAAACATCTAATTCTCAAGAAATTTTAATCGCTCACATGCCATTAAATTACATTGCTTTATACACGAAACCTGGTGACTTTATACGAAATTAAGTAACACTCATAGTGGTTAGTTCAATTTTACTCGTGTAAGTCAGACCTCACTTTACGTACGGGAATAAATTAAATTCTGCTCCGATTGGCGAAACTGCAGCGCCGCGGGAGGTGTCCGAAATCAAATTTGATCCCGCAGGATGGGCAGTAAGTATTTGCAAAGTCTGATTTAACTCAGGATTATCCTTTTCAGTATGGAAAAAAAGCAACGTGGGAATGAGTCAGTAATATTCGGTGAATGGAAATGTTAAGGTGAATTCTATAGGCAGGGTGAAAAATTTCAAATCAAAAAATCACTTTCGAATTTCATCACGATTTTCTAGGCTCAAAAACCGTACTTACAGCCAGATACAATTTAAGCTCGTGTGACACTTGCTTGGTAACACTGACTATTAAAACTGCCGTCTGACTGTGTCAAAAAGGTCTGGTAGCATTGTTCATGGACTTTCGTAAAATCTAAAAAAAAAAAAAAGAAGATCCCGGACAGTTCAAAGACTTTACATTCGTAGTGGGAAACCTAACCCGAAAGGCGAACTCAGTCGCAGCACTTGTAGGCACACCCAAAAGCACCGTGAGACAATGTTATGTTAATTTATTCGTGGATATAAACTTTTTACAAGATCCATGATGTAATCCATCATGCTCTATCAAATTGGTACAAGAGCCTAGTGGTGGTGCTGACATTTTTTTTTCGTATTACCTCATAAAAGCGACTCTTGATTTAACACAGCCCCGAAGAGTACGATGAAAAAAATAATTAAAATATTAATATTCAAATTCAACAACTTTCATATATCCACATAAGACACGTATATATACACCCTATGAAAAATTGGTACCGTGATTCTTTATTTTTCTCTCGGCAATGATAACCACGTATATACAGATCTAGATACACGTACTGCAAGGTAATTTTATCCCTAGACAAAAAGTAACTAGTATCGCAGCGTTCATCCAGTTCTTCGTGCCCCTTTAATTCGCTCATGGCAAAAAGTCAATAGCGACAAAGAACGAGCATCGCGGAATGAAAATAAGCCAAGAAATCGAACGGACAATTATGGCCTATCAAGGTACCTCCTTTCGGACAAGTCTATTGATCCATTAATCAACCGCCATATTGAATAGGTCCGTTCGATCAGCTGAGAGATAACCGCGTAATGAGTCCTGCTCTAGCACGGCCGCAGCCTTACAAAACGTATTTATTATTACGCACAGCATAGCGTAATGCAAGTACCAGGAGACAACAAGATCGCCCTGTGGATCATTGAGATCCTATCAGCTATCTGTCGCAACCTGCGACTGGCGTGGTCTACTGTCTCATGGAAACTGGACCAGTCGACCGGACAATCTGAATGCGATTGCAATTGGATCATTTTTCTTTATTTCTTTTTCTTTCTTGATCCCTAACAAACCGACCGGATCACGGATCACCCTGATGTATCATTCTGTTCCAATAGTAACCAGTCCGAGTGATCTAATCCAAGATCTGTTTTAATCATAGATCATAACTGACACGCGTTAAGCAGTCTCACCCCGTATAATAATAATAAAAAATTACTCATAGATCCATATGCACTGCAACGTCAACTGACCCCCCCCCCTAGCTCTCGTGCCCACGCACCGTGGGAGGGGCTAATTAAAAAGTTAATCAAGCAGCAAATAGAGATAAAAGCTTGGGCTTCATTTAGCTTCACGCAGGTACGATAGTCGTTAGATAGACATCGCCTTTCACGCACGCAAATCGATACGCGCCCGTGTTAAAAGTAATTAAAGAGAAATTTATGAAAAAAAAAAAAAATAATAATAGACTTTCTTTTATTTATTCCCAGCTTTTATATGCATATACGTATTCAGATATGCACTTACGTGTGCCTAACGAACCTCGTGTTTAAAGGGTGTAATATACAGGTAGTACTGTATTTTTGATTTCCTTAAGGAAAAAAAAAAAAGGTCGGAAAGGTGCGAGGGACGTACCTAGGTACCTATGTACGCAAGAGGGTTTCTACGGCGTGACGGGTCCCTCGTCTGGCACCAAAGTAATTAAATGCAGTGGGGAACGAAGCACGAAGGGCAGGGCACCTCGGCAAAGTGCTGCCCAGGAGAAGGGGCCGAGGGCGTTCCTGGAGCCACTCCCCGGCTCGGATCCTCCGGAACTCCAAGCCTGCCTGAAAAGGTTCTACATCCCTAGCCAGACTAGCCCATACATGTATACACTATACCTCGAGCGAACATTTCAATTTTTTGTATCATACGGTAAAAGACAAAATTTTTCAATTTTCACTTTTCGTCATTACACCCAAAAACTCTATTAAACACGTTGCTGAAAAAAAAAAATTCAAAAATTTTGCAAATACAAAATTTTCAAGTGTACACTCCAAACCTAACCCACGATTTGATTCGCTGCCTAGTAGTCACGTTATTTTGAGGATTTAAATAATTTTATTTTAACACTCATCCAACAACGACCTATTTCTCAAGTTCACAGTCGCAGTCTTCGTGAAAGCTTACGATATGCGTATATTGAAACAGCGTATTCGCCCGTGTATATGGTAATTTGTTCGCGAAAGGTGTGGCCAGGTGCAGAGAACGCAGCGGCGTCCCTCGTCGAGGATGTTCGGGGTTTGTCCTTACAAATTGCTGCTTTAATTCGACACGCTTCGTACATAATGAGACGATGGTCGAACGGACAGCTGCAGGTTGCTGGCAACGTATCGTGTTAAGGAGCAGCCCCGTGTAGGTGGGGTACGTCGAAACTTACCGGTTTGCCAGAGCGCATCCGTGCCGGACACATTGGTACGACTTTTAATTAGACTCCGTGTACAATCATATAGCGATTTACATAACCTATATTACATATAATATTTTTAAGATCACTGGAATAGAATAGTAAGTCAATATATATATACACACACACACATATATATATATATATATATATATATACACACCCACATATAAAATCTCTCAAGATACTGATTCTCTTACCGGTTTCCAGGTCGATGGTATAGGGTAAGCCTGCCCATGGATCTTCCTCTGGTACCTCATCATCCTTAGCCTCATCCTGAAAACGACATCCTTTAAGAGAAGGGTTAGAAGGTACGACGTGAGGTGGAAGGATCATCAGGGATTCACAGGAAGACAATCCCAAGGGATGACAGGACGTCCTCAGGGCTTCAGCCATTCTTTAACCAGGACGATCCAAGTCTGCAATAATTCCTAGATCCGATCCCACCACGTGCATGGTAAGTCGACTTCCTTGGACACGTGATTACGCTTATTGTTAGGCCACACGTATGCTCGAATATTGTCATTGTTCGTCCAGCGCCGAGATGACAATACCACCCCGAACGAACGGTAGACAGTGTCGACGCTGGTCCAGGAGGACAGTCATCGGCAATCTCGATTGTTTGAGCCAATTAAAAGAAACCCTCAAGACTCGTGGTCATTCAATATGACGGATACTTATGGTTACAATGCTGGTAACTAGGACGGAACAGGACGAGGGAGAAAATGCTTGAGATTAGGGTGAAAGGAAAGTGTTGACGTAACGACTCTATTGTAGGGTTGGTATGTCTGGACCTTGATTCTTGAATCTATGTAAATGAGCTGTATGCTGTACTATATATATATATATATATTCCTCTATGAAAATAGGATGCTATCATAGGGACGTAGGGGAGAGATTATCATGGTTACGGATTTTATATTATAATAATAATGATACTTTGCACCGAAAGACAATACGAAACCTGGTTGACAGATTCTGCAGCAGCTTGATCCGATCCCGGAGTTATCGAGCATTGTTCATACTTATATGGAGGAAGCGAAGTTATCTCCTACAGAAGGTGTGTGAGGTTACTGAGAGAGAAGCTACAAGCTGGAGAACTGAACCTGACAAAGAGTTCAACCAAGACTGAAAGTTACAATGGCGAAATCAATTGAACGCTATTGACATCGAGGCGTCATAGAGACGTCATAATCAAGGGACCCTTCGTCCATATCCGAAAGGACGTAGCGGAGCCATGGCGGACGTTCAGCCAGAGTCTGGCTTGTATATGGCGGCCGTACACGCTACACTGAAATAAGTTTAATGAAAACAGCATTGTACTCGAACCATTAATCATAGCCAGGTTCTGATAGTGGCCATCCAACCACTACGTTCCTCATAACTCTCTCTCTCTCTCTCTCTCTCTCTTTCGTTCGACTTGAACCTATATGTTCTCTCTTTATCTGCCTGTCCCCTCTACTCTTTACTCTCCGTGATGTATTGTTGTTGCGTGGTGCGCTCTTCGACCTCGTGGGGGTTATGAATATGAAACTCAAACCACCCTCCATCAAACGAAAAGTACCACATGCCAGGAAGGTTGGTACACGTGCGTACGAGAAATATTCGCCATGCGAGGATTACGCGGCTTCGCGGGACAGCGGGGGATTGGCGAGATCGAGGACATTGTAATTTGCGTAGGGGGTTCGTGAGTGAGAAATGGAATTAAAAAAATGACAAAAAAAAAAGAGGGACGAAGGAGATGGAACAATCCGGATAAAAGTAATTATCGAACGTAGGACGAGGAGAGTATAGGCGTCCTATGTGGAGTGAAGTTGGCGTTCACTCTTGCGAGGTGAAAATCTCGAAGGATTCTCGATTAAGTTTATAGTCCTTTCGTGCCTGGCTGACCGTGGGGATTTTTTTCTTTGTCTTGCATTTTTCTTTTTTCTTTTTTTTTTTTTCTTTACGTTGTCCTCCATGCAACAATGGGGGCCCTGTCATCGGCACGGACCTGCATTGCTGGCATAGCTCTCAATTAAGGTTTTGGGCTGTCACGACTTCAGGTCTCGATCGGCTGCAGCAACGGCACTGCTGGCCAACATCACCAACATCGTGAACATCGTCAGGCAGCGGTACTCGAAAGGGACTTTAACCCACCTCAACCTTCTCTCTACCCTGTATAAATATGAAATCAATGCCCCACCGTGAGCAGAACGTGTTCCTCTTCTCTCCTTCGTTCCCCTTTTTTCTTCATCCATACCATTCCCTCGCTCACTAAGCATGGAAAATGGTGCCAGTCACGGTTCCGTGAATCACCACTGGCTTCTTTGGCTCTATTCCACGATCATTCGTCATTATACGAGTACCGACGAACGCAACCTTTACCAACGTATCCGCGAGTCTTTCATCCATGTAAATTCTGGCAGGAAGTGGCAGAGCGCCTGTTCGCCATCGTACCGTAAGATGAGTTACCGAAGTGGCAAGTGCTTTTGGGGTGGCTCGAGGAGCGTAAATAAATTTGCTCGGAGTTCGCGAAATCGAGGGTTGAAATTATTTGGCAGACGGGGAATAGGAATGTAAGGGGATTTTAGGGGTGGCGGAGACGTCCAGGCGGAAATCCAAGCCGAAGGGATACGCATTATGCAAGCGCCATTTTGCTCTCAAAATCTTCCGTCGGGGAGGAAACAATGAGGCAAAAAGGAGAAGCCGCCACCGCCCACTTCAGTTCGTCGGGCGCGTTTTCAATTTCCACAACCATTAATACAACCCACCCCCCTCCCACCGCCCCCTCCGGCTACTACCCTTCCTACTCGACACGATTTCTCCCCACCATTTTGCTCCAATCTCCCTTCGACCGTTCCTCCCTCTTTCGAACTGGTCCATCCCGGGGGCTTCCTGCTCCGCGAGGGATGCTGTACATCTATCATCTTTCACCCGGATTGCCAATCCCTACATTTCATCCCCTTACGACGATGCATCCCGGTCCAAATGAACGCGGCCCATTTTCGATGGTTTTATGAATACATTTTATAGCGCTCGGGTGCCTTGTTTTTTTTCGATCAATCCATCCACTCCTCTCTGTTCCGGATACACTTTACAGACCGACAATCCTTCATCAAGCTGAACGATATTTCGAGTCTCTAGGAGACGTTCTAATGGAGTCTGTCGTGGCTACGGACCAACATCATTTAGCACTGTCTGATGTCAATTGAAAATTTCACATTTTGGATCTCTGAACTCTCTATCCAGCTATTAATTATTTGGCAATCTAGCCCTGGTACGGTTTCGATAGTTTCAAGGATGGGTGGATCAAAATTAGCAGGGATGAATTTTGAAATTTTTCATCAATTTCATATACAGAATATTTCACTACAATTACTAAGTATATGTCAACTGCTGATTATACTTTGATATACGTATGAGTCAGAACTGGTCCAACCCTCTTCATCCCCTATTGGTCATTTCTAAATCTTTGTTCCCTCTGATTCAATCAGTGCACCAATAGCGTATGTCGAAATGGACCATTTCGATATTTTCAGCATAGTTAATTTCATCGACATATTATTTGGGATTTTTCGAATTGGATCAAGCATTATTCAGAGCATCTTGCAAATAAAACGAAGTGTCACTATACTGCACCATCACGATTCTAAATAGTAATCAGAGCCGAATTGGGAAAACACGTAAAAATAAGTGCAGTCGACTGAATCAAAATGGAGGTGGGTTCCGCGCGGCAGAATTTCCCCGGATGCGTTCAGCCAACCTAAAGGCAAAACAGCAGCGAGCAAATTTACGCAGACCGCTATTCGAGATCTTCATTATAAATTGGCCGAGAAAAATGTGAGGAGTATTTTTGAAAATTTTTAAAAATAATTTCAAATCCTCTTTCCATCCATTTTTTTTTGTTCTTTTTTACCGATAAAACAATTCCATACTTTTATAACAATGGCTGTCATTCTCATAAGAAAGAAGTATCCACTTCAGATCTCACGCGTCTTCTAAAATATTTTCTATTTCTTTTTATCTCCTCTCGAGGCATTCGCGATCCCCATTTCGGATCTATCTATCAGCTTTCGTTCTGGACCAAGGGTGTTCCCGGTATTACCGAACGTTCGATGGCGGCGTCTTGGCCATCACAAAGGTAGAACTCGATGGAACAATGCGGGAGGAGGTTCCAAGAGCGAAGAGAAGCAGAGCCAGCGAAATGGAATAACGTGTAAGAAAGAGACAAGAGAACGGAATAGAAAAGAGGAGAGAAGAAACAAGGGAGAGAATCAGAGGAGTCTGATGCCCGACCCGCCCAGAACGTCCGTGCAACGTCATCCTTAGGGACCATCCTGCGTGTGCACCCTTCGACCTATAGCACGATCCCAACTCCCGTACAAATTCAAATGCGAAAATTCAGGCTCCCTGAATCATCAAAGACGCTTCTGAATTTTTATCCTCATCACGTCGATGAGCTCGAGATCATCCAAACAGCGTTAACTCTCGACACGAGGCCAGCCTATTGGCTCGTGGAATAACTGCGGGTACAGCATTGTGAGGATCAGAAACAAGATTCCAGATCGGTACAGGAAGATCAACTAAAGATTTTATCTCAGCTAGCGACCTAGTGCAACCTGGTCAGGCTCGTGCCTAATCTTCTTGATACCCTGTGTACGGCTCCCAAGGATTTTACCGGATCAATGTCTTGGCCTCAGTGTCTTGGGGGATCCTGATCATCGATAGAACATGTTCCGATTGTCAGTGACAATGCTGCGCCATGTGTGTCGCACGTAGATAAACTTTGAAGAATGTCAATACCCTTAGATACGTTATATACAATTTATGGAAAATATTCGGGATGATCTCTTTGGATTGTTACGTGTCCAGAAGGAAGGATCGTCCACCTCTTTATATACATACGGAATGTCGGATCGTGAGATCCTGAAGAGATAACCACCCCGAGGGCCAAATTCCACGTTACCCAATCGGGTAACGTTACCTTTATTTGATAGCCTGACTGTATGATATTGATCTATCACGGACACGGATCATTTATCCTCTGGATGCCTCGCGTGGATCTTTGTATATCGATAAATAAAGATCTTGCCACTTTTCACAATAACTATTTATACGGTTTAAATATTCGATTAAGGAGTTAATAGAAAAAAAATGTCTAATGGAAAATTTATAAGCGGCTACCATTCGAGTTTACGGTCATGAACAAGTATTTATATTTTTTTTTTATTGTCACGTGAAATTCAAAAATTCAATAACCGATTGCTAGAAAGTAGCAACAACCTACTGAGAATATAGCTAGACAGCTAATCGGCATGTGGTTAATTGCAGTAACAGTATCTACAACTTCTGCGTATCTTGCACATGGCGCATGCGTATACTTATCTGACAGGAATCTCTATTTCATATATGTATATACTTCACCTTATCCCCATCCTTTTTCGAAGCTGCTTGAAGGGCCTTGAGCTTTTCTATATTATCATCTTCTGGCTCCTCTGCGATTTCCCCGGCATCCTTCTCGTTCGGGGCAGCAGGCTGAGCCAAAGTAAATCCAAGATCCACATCCTGCTTCCATAGTACCTCGATCAAATCCATATCCTGTGAAAAATAATTTTTTTTCTTTAGAGAGATAAAAATTCAAATTAAATCTATCGGACATTCGTGACAGGTATTGGATCCTTATCTATTTGAGTAGTGGAATATACCAGAATGAGTACTTCTATTATTGGATATGGTAACGAGTTCAATTAACCGTTATGCGAATAGTCATTAATTATCGTTAAGTTATCAATACGTAAAGTATATAATATCGGTAGGTAATGCGAAGATAATTAATCTCATAGTAAGAGCGTCGATAACGAGTTATTGAAATAGAAGGAAATTTTTTTTCGAAATTTCCAAAAGAATCATTAGACAATTTTCATAAAAATTTTTTTAAAGATTTTAAAATGATCCCCACCACTCGCTACAGGAGGTACCCTGCGACGTCTCCAGCGGCTGCACTTTACAGTTGGATAGCCTGTTTTAATTACAGGCCAAAGTTAATTCGAGTGCCAATTAGTACACGAGTACGGGCCAAGACGATCGACAGGAAGTGTCTCTGGTCATCCGTGCGTTTCCGCTATCTTAAAGAAATTGTCCTGCGACACGCTTTCAGCTTTTTCGTAGTCTAATTTGCACAGTGGCCTGCGACTGATTGCCGTGATCGACTCGGTCATTTGAAATACAAACAAGCGATTCTTAAGATTACGACGAAAAGAAAAAAACATGAAAAAGACAAAGTAATATCTACCGATAGAACTTCTAACGACTTCTCGGCTGATGATCGCGGACTTTCATTTTCATGACTTTACGAACATCTTTGAATTTGCATTCTCATCAAGACAGACGTTCTACTTGACACAGGATATTCATTCGATTACCAGTATCGTACAGACGACCTGCAGTTGTCATCTAAATGGTACTGGTACTGTCGAAAATAGCGTTGAGCGATGATAGCGCACGCATGTTGACGGTTTTCAATAAGACAGTACAGATATATATTGTTCACGTATAAAAGTGCATGCAAAGGACCCAGAGTTATATGGATCTTGAAATAGATGCTGGTAATGAAAATATAAGAAAAGAAGAGAAATAAAAAAATAAGTAAAAGGGATAAAATTATCCACAGAAAGAGCCAATCCCGTGACAGAGCACAACCGATGGGCAGCTGGCTCGTGCGGCATGTCGGTGCTTTTAATTCATCCAATTTGTTCTGTTCGTTCCCAGCCTCGTTAACCAATCTACGAATTTTCCTCGCCAATCTAATAGCAGGAACGTCTTTGTGAAAGTATAGCAGTAACTACGCCCAGTTTTTAATCGTGATGTCAAACCGAGTATGGACGAGCGATGTAAATACAATTGTAATAGAATCCAGGTTTACACAAGGGATACAATGGGTGATCGATATAATGATTTTTCATGGGAACAATTTAGTGCGGGTGTGACTCTACCTAATTCTATCTAAAACCACGTCCGAAATGTCTAACGGAGCAGTGTAAAGTACGCACTCGTAGAACGAGCAGATAATTGAATGAGGAAGTGATTAAAATGGCTCATTCTAACCACGTGGACAGGCGTAACGACTCGATCTACCTACTTAAGATATCCAACGGTGTCTTCGTTGTTCGGCGGAACTACATTTTTCTTTTTTTTTTTTCTAACTCGAGGTTTTCAAAAAAATCTTTCGATTTCACTCGCTCGATCGAACATTGACGATCGACGGCTAACACAGGCTGATCCGGAGATACGTCTCGCGTCGCTGACATTGTCGCGGAGCGTCTCCGGAAATTACGGAACCGCGTCCGAGATTTCTGACTAAACGTTTTTACAGGACTAAACAGACTAGTAAAGAAATTCCGGATAAAAAGGAAAAGATGAAAAACATCGATTGATAAATGTCGATAACAGTTAAGTTTTCGTAATATTTATGAAAATTTTACACAGCTCCGGTACGGAGTTCGTAAAGATTAAAAAAAAATTTTTTGACAGAAAAAAGAGAATCGTGAAAATTTTTATTATACAAATGACAACTGTAACAAAAAGAGTTGCTCAAGTATTTTGAAATACATATATATGTACATATTACTAGAGGTATTTTGACTCGTGTCATTTGGTCCAATTCTCATTGTAAAATTCTTTTGTCAATTTATCCATCTGGAAGCATTCCGTCAAATAATAAGACCGATTATCGGTTCTTATAAAACATCCACGAAGCGATGTCGCGATTGCATTCATTGCTTGATTACACCTGGGTGTGGCGAAAGCAATCATTACCAGACTTTCATCGGTTATTGTTTCCAGTATCGGTAAGTACGATCGAGCAGTCTTGAGATTCATGAAATGAACCATAAACCATAAGCGTCACATAGAATACCAACAATAAAGGATTTTCGATCGTTATACCCTGGAATCAGTAAGGACAGTCAAATTATTGATAAATAGACCAATGGACGAGAATTGCATAAGTCCCTCCTCCCTCTCTGGCACATATAAACCCAATACCCAAATATAACGCATATACGGGGAGTATCTAACGTGTAATTTAATATGTCGATTTTATGTGGGTGTGCTAGTACCACGATGTCGGCCATGTTGGAGTCTTCACAGCGGGATACCCGCCGCGCCCACACTACTCTGCTGCCCTGCTGCTCTTTCGGCCATTTGGTTAGCCCACGTTACTATATTTCATATATGAAGTATGGCAAGAGTCATATATATATATTAAACGCGAAATATAGGTGTTTCTAAAAAACAGCAATCTCATCTAAGATATTAAGTGTGAAGGCGGTTAATTGAAAAGTCTCATGAAAATGCTTGGATATCGGTGCTACATTGAGTTCACGCGATCGAGGGGCCAACTTCTTACGACTAACGATATAAAAGAGTCACCTGAATCTGGACGCTGCGACTGAACTACACCTATATACTTAGTACACGACATAGACACGTATCTTAAAACGGATCACTTTATTTGGAAATCGTGGTGAACTGCTGGAGAGGCCAGGCTGATCACAAAGGAGTCACGTATCTGCGGATCAGCAATTACGCACAGTTCATAATGGCCGATGAGTTTATCTGGCATCTTGGTGTCTCCGTGTCAAGTCCTGATATCGCTGAACGCGTACAACGTGTCCGAAGATAAAAGTTACCAGAAGTATATATGAATTGGGTTATAACGAGAATCCATGGCTGCCGAACAAATCGGTTTCTTTAGGTCCAAGAAACCTAGCGTTGACTCCAGGAAGACGTGAACCGGGATATACCGGGTATGAGTACCGTACTGATCAAAAGCCATGAATATTCACGTAGCACGCTAAAGAGAGATCGCAGTACGGCTAGGACGATAAAGAAGTGAATGAGAAGCGACAGAGAGAAAAAGTAGAAATTTCTAGTTGTACACGAAACGTGAGCACTGTCACTGGAAAATTCGTGCCGCATTGACAGATGTCTGTGCATAAGAATCTACATGTACCGTTTTAATCGGGACGTTCTTTACTGGCAAAACATTAGCAGCGCGACCAATAGAATTCGTTCCTCATGCCCACTGCACCTGTTTCAATTTGCATTTTTCTTCTTCAATCTTCCACGATCCAACCCATCATTCCGTAACGTTCAGAAGTGCCTTGTCTCGATTCGAATGACAAAGTCCAGACAACAATCAATTACGTTCACCAAATTTTTTGTGCGTATATTATATCACAGTATTCCTTGAAAAATCCAGTAACGGATCCTCAGTCGCTCTTGTATTTCTATTAGAAAAATTTGAATGAGCATCAGCCCGTATCTGTGTAGAGACTCCGGTGGTGATTGTCGTAGATGAGTTTTGTTAGCCAGGACGATCGGTTAGGCTTCACGAGGAAATCGTACGTACTCCTTCTGGATGGACGTCTAATTCGACCCGGTCGACTTCAACCTGGACGACTTCAGGATGACGCAACGGTTCCCTACTAACTGGCCGTGGCGGACTGTTTACATCATGGATCATTCAGCGTGCGTGCACTCAATGGATTCAGTACGGGCTTTTTGCCGACGGTTACGACCTGCGAGGACCGTGGCTCCGACGTTGCCTTGCGCCTCCACTCGTCAGCGGATGACACTTTTCGTATTTTACTTGGCGCCCCTATTGACGGGTCAAGTGCGCGAGCTTCGTCTTGACGTGCTGATAAAAGGTCTCTGTTCTAACGAGCTTGTACAATATAAGGTATAGGTAGAAGATGAAGAAGACAAAGAGTGAATAAAGGTGCATTAGCCACAGTGATGTGTATATATATATTTACAGGAACAATGACTTGGAATAAACGTTCATGAAGAAATTCATAATAAATATTCATAATTTTGTGCTGCTCCTAAGAGCACAGCGGGAACTCGTGGACTTGGCTTAACGATACGTTTCGAGCCGTTTCTAGTAAGATAGAAAATAATTTGTTCCATTGACAATTCCCCTTGGCCAAGCGCTCCGGGCGGCCTCCTATAGATTACGTGTAAGTTTAATAATTGTATCTGAAAGATATTTAGTATTATCGGTCGCTATTTCGTGAAAGTGTCCTCGTACGGTGCTCGAATGGCAGGAAAGAAAATGGACTCGTGGCTGTGAACTAGGTCGACATCGATCCGACTACCGAAGCAATATCAAAGAACTGGAGGGTCTAGGCATTCATCATCGCGTTACGTAAACTCTTTCTCTGCGATCGCGCGGGTGTCCGATATGTTCAGCAGGAAGTGGTACTGCTGCTCGTTTTACCATGAAGCCTCGTACACGCGTCTATGAACAGCGGAAGAATGATTTCAGTAGTGCAGTAGGTACTTTCGGTTAAGATCTTATTAAGGTAGTTAAGAGGCGTCCACCAGTGCTACATTATAGTGGCGCGAGCTCGAATTCAACGAGCGACGCGACGTTTGCTCGTTTTAGGAACGCAGAAACAGAAACGTCTTAGCGGACTCTGTCTACTTTTGGGCATCGTGAGCTAATTTTTTTTTTTCATCAAAACTATTTCTCCATGTCTGTTTCGAAAATTGATTTTTTTTGCCTCTTATATAATCTTTCGAATTCAATATTTTATCCATTCATTATTACTCTTAAGACGTACACCTCGATCTTTGTCCATATTGATTAGATATACTGGGTGTACTTACAATAGGTTCTTTAGTCGTTTGAATTTCTTCGTGATACCACTCCATAGTTAAACTGTGATGCAAATCGGAAAGGATCCGTTCCGACTTTTTAGAGATTGGTAATAACGTCATAGCGTTGTTACCCGTGAGATTTCGAAAGCAATTGTAATCCATCCATAAAGACGGACACTGGCTTTGTCTGAGTAACCTGTTCTAGGATTCTCACGGCGCTCTTCCACATTTCTTAAGACGGCGCTAGGATTAAAAGAAAGTTAGAAAATCCTAAGTAATCGAGTCGACGTAGCAAAACAGTCTAAATTGGTTCGCTGCTGACACGAGAAATTGAATAAGCAAATTTTACGATCAGGTAGCAAAGGAGACACATGTCGAGTACCAAAGTGACGATTTTTGCCAAAGGACCTACGTATCAGTGGGAATATGAAAGATTGAAAAGTCTTTTCTAGAGGGTGAAAAGTAAATACAAGGCTGAAAATCTATACTGTTGTACGGTTGGCTGTACTGCGGAAGCCACATTCCCGTGAGAGAAGGGCTTCACCGTAACCAAGTAGTAATCCTTACAAATTGGCTGGTAATCTTGTTACGGAATAATGGCCAGGGTCCACATTTCTAGGGGTAAACATCCCTCGATCGTGTCCCGGGCCCAAAGCGACGGAGCTAACGTAAGTAACCCTATAGGTACTTTATGCCAGTAGTACCTGTGACGGTTTTCGACATGTACCTGACTTTTAAGCTTCAATAATGCGCCTAATGACTGAACTACCGTTAGGTTGGCAGTCAAGCATTATTCCTGATCTTCACGCCAACCCTTTATGCCTGATCACAGCGCACCGACAGCTTAGTACGTTTTTACCGCACATTTGAAAAAGGTACGGTCACTGGTCGAATCGACCTCAAGTTTCAACTTCCTTGTGACAGTGCGTAAAACCACTTCCGTTTTTTTTTTTTTTTTTTTTTTTTTTTTTT